>NW_024377434.1:0-18278 GCF_016835505.1 Polypterus senegalus
TTGATTGGTCAAATCTTATTCAAACGCATAATATGAACAGAGAAAACATATTGAATGTTTAAACTGAGAAAATGTACCATTTTAAGAAAAGAGCAACGCCATTTTGAATTTAATAGCAGCACACAAGTTGGGACAGGGCCATGTTTACCACTGTGTAGCATCCCCTCTTCTTTTATCAACAGTCCATAAATGTCTCGGAAAGGAGGACACCAGTAGTTGGACTTTTGGGAGAGGAATGTTGTCCTTTTCAGGGAATGGGACATTTGGACATCTACCCTTCAGCATTGATGGTGCCTTTCTAGATGTGTAAGCATCCAATTTCATCAGAGATGCAGGTTTTGAACGGATCGCCGATAACTAAGCCGGATGGTCCCGCTCCTCTTTAGTCCGGAGGACGTGTCGTCCATGTTTAACAAAAAGAATTTCAAATTTCAATTCATCTCATCACAGAACAGCTTTCCGCTTTGCTTCAGTCCATTTTAAATGAGCTTTGGCCCAGAGATAATGCTGGCGTTTCTGGATCATGTTCACATATGGCTTCTTCTTTGTCAGACAGAGCTTAATGTGCATTTATGGACGACACGGCAAACCGTGTTCACAGACAGAGATTTCTAGAAGTGTTCCCGAGCCCATGCAGTGATTTCCAGGCCTGTTTTTAATGCAGTGCCACCTGACGGCCCGAAGATAACGGCCATCCAATACTGATTTTCATCCTTGTTTCTCATGCAATTTGATTTGTCCTGATTCTCAGAATCTTTTCATGATGTCATGTATTGCAGGTGATGAGCAATTCTACAGTAAGTCTTCACAATTTTACTTTTAGGAACATTAATCTGAAATTGTTCCACAAGTTGTAGACACAGCTCTTTGCAGATTGGTGAACCTCTCTGCCCTTCTTTTTGTCTGAGAGACTCCAAGATGCTCTTTTTTGACCCAATCATGTAACTCACCTAATGCCAATTGACCTTATAAGTTGCAAAATGTTTTTTCCATTACAGAACTACTAATTTTTCATGCCTTTGTTGCCCTCGTCCCAACTTTTCTGAGGACGTGTCGCTGCCATCAAGTTCTAAATGTGCTAATATTTTTCATGAAAGAGTCAAATGTTTCACTTTCAACATTTGATGTGCTTTCTGTGTTCTGTTGTGAATAAAATTAACTGTTTATAAGATCTGCAAATCATTGTGCTCTGATTTTATTTAGATCTTACACAGTGTCCCAACTTTTTTGGAATTGGGGTTGTATTTCTTCACAATCATGGCATGCCGCATTCTAAAGTGAAGCTCATTTTATTCATTTTAAAGTAAAACCAGCCTACTCTTGCCTTTTATAGTGGAGCTAAAGAGTACCAGAGACCCATTATCAGTTTTCCAGCCAACAATATTACCAAGTATTGATCTGTGGCTTGAGATTATATACATATTGAAAACAGTGTATCCATGTTATTTTAAGAAGGAAAAACCAAACCATTGTTGTGAGATTCAGCCATTTCAAAAGGAGACCAGCTGTGCACTTTATTCCAACACTGTCCCCTCCATGATGAGTTTTCGCCACAGGGGCATGGATTCAACTTGGAAAATTATCACCACTTGCCATTATTTACATTGAATGTGGGTGCCCAGATGTGAATTGATGTGTCTAAGCTGTGGACAACTAGAAAATAATAACTGAAAAAGTTACACTTAACAATCATTTATATTCTTTCACTATATGGGAGCTTATCTCATTATTGTGCAAAGATATCCTATTACTTCTAGACTGATAATGTAGCGATGTACGTCAGTGTAACAAAGTGTGAATGAGGAATGGAATTAGCCACGTTGGCACCTGCCTGGGGTTTGTTTCCTGCCTTGTGCCCTGTGTTGGCTGGATTGGCTCCAGCAGACCCCCGTGACCCTGCAGTTAGGATTTAGTGGGTTGGATAATGGATGGATGGGTGGATTAGCCAGATTATGCCGACTGCTGGTGATGTGGCCCCACAAGACTTTTTGATTTCTTCAGAAGGTACTTCCACCATGTTGCCCTGTTGTCCTGCTGGGACATGCGCTCCCACTCATACATGATGCCCAGCTACTCCTCACTCCACTCAGCTCAACCGGGGTCAGCGGTAACCCATATGCCACTTTTTCACCTGGCTCTGTGAATCACTTTAGGCTGGGGTACAGCAAGCCTTTCCACCACCTATGCATCAAGACCAATGGACTCTAGGAGCCAGGAGCTCTCGCTGCACACCCCTAACTCACACTGCTGCTTGTGGAACTCCTGGGGCCTCATGTATAAACGGTGCGTACGCACAGAAATATTGCGTAAGAACCTTTCCACGTTCAAATCGCGATGTATAAAACCTACACTAAAGCCAAGCACTTTTCCACGGTACCTCATTCCTTGTCGTACGCAAGTTCTCCGCTCGGTTTTGCAGACTGGCAACACCCAGCGTCAAAGCAATGCTACTGTTCCTGTGTGGTTACTCCTTATTTTCCTGACACGGCTTTATAAATACACTGAAACTAACCGCATATTGTTTATTAGTGTAACACATCTGATTGTAATTAACTCGTAACAATATAATGGTCCAGGGAACAGCCATAGTATTCCAAATACCATAACTGCTTTAGCGTTGTTACTCTCACTTCTCCTTCTTCTTCTTCTTTCAGCTCCTCTTGTTAGGAGTTGGCACAGCGGATCATCTTTTTCCATATTACTCTCACTGCACGACTCGGAGTATTTATATCACTGTATCTGAGTGTGAATCACAGCAGCAGCTGATCGGAAAGGGAATTATCGGTATACGGCTTTAAAGACACGCTGTCTCAGCCACTGAAAAACGTTTTACAGCCTTTCCTGTACAGACCTCGCGGTTCAAAACAGTTTAATCCCAAGAACTTTAAATGCACTCAATCAATTGCTCCTTGTAGAACTGTTTGTACTCATAAGTACAATCACCTCACTGTAAACTTGCACTACAGTTATAATATCTCACAACCTGAGCCACTTTATAAAGCGCGTATTTACATATGATGACGATATCATTATTAAGGTGAAATGCAGCAAAATGTTTATTATATTATACAGATAAAACTTTAACTTAATTTAAATAATCTATATTCTTCACTGGGAGTGTCGTTAAGGATAGAATAATTAAACATGTACAACGAAGATATTTCAATGTTCTTTAAACGTTTTGAAGAATCGGCGCTAAGCTTACAGATGGCTTAACGTCTATTACAGAGCTGATTGTGTGGCGATCGGTTATTTGGGGGAAAGAAAAGCACTGACTGCAGTGCGGCTACGCCAATATATATTGAATATAAAACAGAAAGAAAATAACAACACAGCTAAAAGCGCTGACAAATTTCAGTCAAAAGTTAAATGCTTGTGTCATGAGCACAGCTGGCTATGCAGTGTCTGCAACGGACGTGGCCATCCACGTGCATAAGCTACCTTACTGAGCGGGCGAAGGAGCCACCGATTCTTCCTCTGCCCAGTGCCACCCCTCAAGCCTAGAGCGCCCTGAGTACTGCTGCAATAAATTATTTCATCGAAGTGAAACCCATGTTTAATAATGTGCTTTAACTCCTATTATCATGAAAATGACATCACGTATACATCTCAGTATTTTAGTTATTCAGAGAGCTGTAATATCACGACTGTAATGGACTCTGTGTTCAGTTGGAGGAAGAGAGCCGGTTTAAAAAGCAAGTAGTGATTCACACACTTAGAGCACATACTAGTAGAAGATCAAATACAAAACAAAGCATTTAACGTGCTACTTTAATTACGATGTGATTTGAGAAACTGGTTAATTAAACGATTTTAAGATGAAGTTTATGATGTTCTACTTTAATGACAAAATAAACTACGTGATTAAAGTGGAAATGTCGAGATTGAAGTGGACATTTTGTGCTTTTTCCCCACCGTGTGCCTTTTTTCTCTGTACCCTAATAAGCTTTCATATGACACTCAGATGGTGGGCTACAACTCGGCTTTTCACGGCAACTTTGATATGTGACTTCTTTTTATTTCGCGCACATGCGATTTTGTGAGCGTGAGCTTTCAAGTTTCTCCAACACGCTATGCCACTCGATCAACTTCATTTGTTGATTATACCCGGTTTATTTGAACAAATAGTATGTTTTTCCTTTGCCTCCACTTGGCATTAGCTGAAATTCTTATATTTTCCCCCATGCTTTTCCTATTGTCTTTTCACAGAAGGCTGAGTTTAAGGCCGATTTATATTGATTTGCATATTCAAAGAGGTGTAATTCTGGGAGGAGTTGGGGCGTTACATAATCTGCGTGCATGGCGTTAAGTTTTCACGCTGATCGGGATTTATGTAGCGGAAGAACGTGGAAGTTGATACGCACAGATTCCTGCATCTGGATTTTCTAAGCGTAAGCACATTTTGGCTTTTGTGCTACGCCATGTTATAGTCGCATTTCCCTCATACGACGTTATACATGAGGCCCCTGAGTACGTTGGCTTCTACAGGTAGCACAGAGATACAGGTCATTACTGTGTCTCAGCATCAGCCTGAGCCTACTGTTACACGCTCTCCTAGTGTATTTATGGACTGAATGGAATGAGTGACTGTCCGTGAGTTTACTCAATCAAACATGTTGCCCTGAGTTCTTGAATTACCAGATCCTCGGCAATAGTGACTTACATACATTACAAAAGTAAATTAAGTGGTTTGTGGCCCCTCATTCTGCTCTACAATTTTCTGAGCATTTTTAATCAAACATGCTCATAACACACCACAGAAACTGTGACCTGCACATGGCTAGGATCTTTCAAATATAGAGGCATCTATTAAAAACCTGATGCAGTGTAATCGGTCCAGCTCAGATGTATTGTTATTTTTACAAAGTAATATCACACTCTTAAGTTGTCTTTCACCATGCTGCCACTCAGCGTGAATCTTGCTTTGTAGGCTACGTAAAATAACCATACAGAATCGAATAGGTGAAAAGTCGACACCATTAAGGAAAACGCATAAATATGATTTGTGTTACAGGCCATGGGAAGAATCGTGAATCTGCTGAAGAAAAAAGATTTGCAGAAGCAAAGGAAGAATATTAAGCAGAATATCGCTTGAGGCTGAGGGTTTGTTGAGGTTTTCATAACTCCAAACATTATAGTAGCTGTGAGCACACAATTAAAAAGGAAATGTCGTCTTATCTCACAAAAAACAGTTCCAAGAATCTGTGATAAAATAATTCTAAGTAGTTTCCTTTTGTTATCACAAGGATCGTGTGTTTTCTTAAATCCAAACCTTTGTAAGTTCAATGTGATGAAAGAATACAAACAAAAACAATTAAAAAAAAAAAAAATTTAAAAGGCCTTGTCGCTCACCTATGGACCCTGCTACACCCTCCAACAACAGACAGGGTCTTTTTAAAACTTATACCATTTAGAACCCAATTTTAATATACACAAGAATTGTGAAGAATTGACTTTGCCTTGAAATATACTGCCCTGGGTGGGCTGGCCTTTCCCGGGTTTGTTTCCCTGCCTTGTGGCCTGTGTTGGCTGGGATTGGCTCCAGCAGACCCCCGTGAGCCTGTAGGCTGGATAATGGATGTACTGAAATATAGTAAACTTATCCTTTAAGTTAAAATATTACACTACATGCTATGAGCGAGACCTCATGTGAAGGGGGCTTCGTGTTTGTGCACTACTTTCATTTTTAGGTGTTATTTTTTCAATAATAATTCAATGTGTTTTGCACGTTGTGAGCACGACTGGATGATTTGATGTGTGGATTATTGGACAATTAGTAACATTTTGATATACACTGCCTGGCCAAAAAAAAAAGTCGTCACCTGGATTTAACTAAGCAAATAGGCTACGAGCCTCCTATTGGATAATTACTGCACGGGCGATTATCTTTCAGCTGGTAACACGCTATTTAACCCCAACGGGTGCAATGAGTTGCTTCTCATTTCTTAAACAACCATGTCGAAAGGCGATCTCGTGGTCGTGGAAAAGATGGTTAGTCTGTTTGAGAAGGGTCAAATCATTGGCATGCATCAAGCAGTGAAAACATCTAAGGAGATTGCAGAAACTACTAAAATTGGGTTAAGAACTGTCCAACGCATTATTAAAAACTGGAAGGATAGTGGGGACCCATCGTCTTCGAAGGATGAAATGTGGCTGGAAAAAAATCCTGAATGATCGCGGATCGGCGATCACTTAAACGTTTGGTGAAATCAGATCGTGAGAAAAAACAACAGCAGAACTCAGGTCTGTGTTTAATAGTGAAAGTAAGAGTATTTCCACACGCACAATGCGGGCACTGAACAGCTGTGTAGCCGTAAGAAAACCACTAATCAGTGAGGCAAACCGGAAAAAAAAGGCTTCAATTTGCTAGGGAGCATAAAGATTGGACTCTGGAGCAATGGAAGAAGGTCATGTGGTCTGATGAGTCCAGATTTACTCTGTTCCAGAGTGATGGGCGCATCAGGGTAAGAAGAGAGGCAGATGAAGTGATGCACCCATCATGCCTAGTGCCTACTGTACAAGCCTGTGGGGCAGTGCTATGATCTGGGGTCGCTGCAGTTGGTCAGGTCTAAGCTCAGCAACAGTATGAGCTCCAAGAATGAGGTGTCAGCTGACTACCTGAATATACTGAATGACCAGGTTATTCCATCAATGGATTTTTTCTTCCCTGATGGCACAGGCATATTCCAAGATGACAATGCCAGGATTCATCGGGCTCAAATTGAGACATCATTTTCACACATGGGGATGTGCTGGAGAAGGCTCTGCGCAGCGGTCAGACTCTACCATCATCAATGCAAGATCTTGGTGAAAAAAATTAATGCAACACTGGATGGAACTAAATCTTGTGACATTGCAGAAGCTTATCGAAACAATGCCACAGCGAATGCCGTAATCAAAGCCAAAGGTGGTCCAACAAAATATTAGAGTGTGTGACCTTTTTTTTTTGGCCAGGCAGTGTAGTTTGCTGTTGTCCAGCGTTGAGTCACTATTTCTTTTGTTTTATGAGAAACTTATATTTCCTTTCTCAACAAAAACATGTGAGTCAAACTACATAGACATAAGTAAACATAAATGTATTTGGTGACATATAAAAAAAAATAAATAAATGGAGTACAGTAATCCCTCCTCGATCGTTATATCGATAGAGATATATAGATATATATATATATATATATATGTGTGTTTCTATGGTTATTTTTATATATTTTAAGCCCTTATAAACTCTCCCACACTGTTTATAAATATTCCCATGAGTTATACAGCATAATCCCTTTGTATTCTCTTAGATATTAGGTAAGATTCATTGAAATTATGTATATAAACACACTGTTTATATACAGTAAAACCTAAATATTATTTTAAAGATATTGAGTGTCTCCGATATCACATATGTTACAGCCAATTCGATAGACAGGCCACCAGCAATAAATACGCATAATGCAAGAAAATAGTATACAGTAAATGTGTGTGTACAGTGACACTAAATGCATCACATGTACTAAGTACTGTAAGTAGAAAATTAATTATGGTTACTCACCAACAATGACACGATGACTTGTCCGATAACAATGAGTTTTATTTTACTGCACAACAAAGGAGAGCGTTACAGCCCTTAAAGGAGCCTTACCTTCAGGCGATTGTGTAACACTGCCATTGTTCTTCTTCTGGCAGTCTTCAATCCAAATCCCTAAAGCAGATTCCATCCAGACTACTGCCTTATTACATCCACTTACAACTTGTTTTGCACCCTGGTTAAAAGGACACTGCGGTCGTAGATCTTATATTCCTTTCCTACTTTTTAAATAAAAAGAATCGTAGCTCTTCAACAAATCCAAAGCGTTTACCTTTTAGGCAATCGTTAACATCTTCCGTTTGCTTATGGGCACGGCCCCTGAAGCAGTAGCAGATCGTTCTGGAGCCATAATAGAAGGGCTTGACTATGCACAAAGATAAACACAAAGAGCACAACTCTTTACACAGCGAAACACGCTGATGCTGAATGAGCGGACAGAGACTTCCTGGTTAACACTGCATTTAGCAAGCAGGAACTTAACTGCGGTCTGATTGGTTAGCTTCTCAGTCATCCGCCAATAGCGCCTCTTGTATGAAATCAACTGGGCAAACCAACTGAGGAAGCATGTACAGGAAGTAAAAAGACACATTGTCCGCAGAACCAGCCAAGCAGCGAAAAATCTGCGTTATATATTTAGTTATGCTTTCATATAAAATCCAGGATAGAGCTAAACCGCGAAAGTCAAAGCGATATAGCTTAGGATTACTGTACTCCTTTAAGATAGATGAGTTCAGTAATTTTCTCCACACTTTCAATGGAAGGGTTTGAAATTTGAAAACTTTGTACAGTACACTTTGAGATATCTCAACAAAATCATTATGGACAATTTTCTGTAAAGCCCCTCAGGAGCCGAAGTTGTTTCATTCAGACGGACAGACATTGTGATTTCAGTATGTGCCTTTTGCATTATATATGGGTCAGACAACAGGTTCTACAGTGGTTAGTGATACGGTTTCCCAATTCCTCTCTCAGTTACTGTCAATGGGGGCTTTATATGCTTTCTGCATATTTGTCATGACTTTTTCCCCAAGTGATATTTTCTCCAATATCCTAAAGAGGCAACTCAACCATTCAACTCAATAATTGCCTTGCAGGAGTTAAAGTGGGGGCATAAGTGTGACTTACAATGGACAAGAACCCAGCAAGGGCTATTTCCTGCTTTGTACCAGATGTAGCAAGAATAAGCGGTGAAACCCAACAACCCTATTTTAGAAAAAAGACACTTCAGAATGGCCTCCCAGACTATTTCATTCAGTATTTGGAAAAGGAAGGATTTCAAAAGAAGCACACAAACTTGCAAGGCTCCCATGCACAAGCACATACTCTACTATTACCAGGATGCTCAGTGTTGAGCTCCTACTGACCTACAACAGCACTTCACAGCATATGTGGTGCAGGAAACTGATGACCAAAAAGCCACAAATCACTGCATAGAAGACTATATTTAGAATAAAACCAGTAACAGCAGATAAATGGACATACCATTTCACGCACTTGGGAAACTCAAAATTCCATAAGGTCTTGCTTGTCCGAATGGTCTATTCAATGTTAAACTGAAAACTTGCCCCAAAAAGGTTAATTTCACAGAACATATTAATTAAACAACATGGCAGGAAAAGCTATTAGCAGTCCATTAGAGCACACGCTGCCAATAAAGGCAGACAATTAGGAGTCTGAGAAAGTAATTGCATTTGTTCCACTCCAGTAAGCTTTTTATTTAAATTCTAATTAACTTGGTGAGGCAGCAGTTCACTCTGGCTAGTCAAGTCCAAAGTAATAACGGTGATGAGTCGAGAGACAAGGGGTGTTGATCAAGAAAGGCTGCACGATTTTCAGAAGCTAGGGATAAAGCTGACATCACAGGAACCCTGTAAGTCACCTGACCAGTATGAAGTAATGCTGAAACCCAAAGTTTTCATTTACGTAATTTAAACAGCAACATGCTTTATTACTGACACGATTTTTCTGGGCTGCAGTGGAACACATCCAAAGGGTACAAGTTTCCAAAACGATTTTCTTTGGTCAACAGTTCTATCATCCATTTATTTAAATTACTAATACTTTGAGACAAACACTGTTTACAAATCCTAAGCACACAACAATAATGGGCTTGCTTAGGCCATTTCAAAAAAAGTGGTAGGTTGCACACTTCTCATAATGTCACAGTATATACATTTCTTTCAAAATCACTCATACCGCATTTTTCATATTTCAGCAACTTGAGCCAAGCCAGTTTGTGAGATTCACTTGAAGTCGCACAGTGAGTCGCATCAATACACAGACAACATACAGTAGAGCACAGGACTGGAACAAGAACACTGCATCCATAAAGCAGCAGTGCCACTATGCTACTGTATTGCTTTCTACCCATCTTTTTTTGTTTGCTTGTTTTTAACATAATAAACTTTATCAACATTCATGGCCATTTTCATTGCACTAAGTTCAAAACTCTTCTTTGGTACGCCATCTAATGACTCGCCTTTTCAGAGCAGCCCCAGATACATTCTAATCCATTTCCTGAGCCAGCTTCTTCCATTAAGGGATAAAATATCTTACAAGATCTAATCAGCCACAGGTTTAAACAGGCATGAGGGACTCCCAATCACTCAAGGCTGTGAAAGCTTTTTTAAATGTGTAAGCATTTAAACTAGGCTCCATACAGTATCTCCAATTCACATATATTATTAGATATTGCACAAGAATAAAAATAAACCTTTACTTTCTATAGTGGCCAATACATAAAAGAAAACAGTGACAACAGTATTATATTGATAAATGCTGCATCACAAAGAGGATAAAGCTTGCATATTGTAATCTTTTTAAATAGCCAATAAAAGGTGTCATTTTGCTCGACTTCTCGCTGCATCCATAATGGCTAACAAGGTACAACACCCTACAAATACTAATAAAGGAGAAAAATATCCTGAATATTAAGGGAATATAACAACTACAATACAACAATTTCTAAAAGACTTAAGTAGAAAAGGTTAAGAAAAAAAAATAAAACATTTTGTAGCACTGCTTGTAAATCTATATAGCATTTACAAAACTTCCCTGCTATTTTGCCTTGATAAATGCATGTACATTTGTGTGACGCCACCTATGAAGAAGCGCTATGGTTTTGAATACTTTAGGCCTTGTCTACACGGGCGTTAAGTTTTGGATAAACGAACTTGCTCTGAACGTCCTAGACGTTTATGTTGCATTTTGTGGTGGCGATCGATTGACTTCTACACCGGCGTTCGTTTGTCTCTGTCTAACGCCAGCCTGCAGCCCAAATTGTAGTTTGTGTGTTAACCTGTGGAGGCAGTGTCGGGAACTGGATATGAAAGCCCTTGTCGTTTTATTTGAGGTGCCTCCTTTCAATATGGATCATTTTGCTATGTTAGATATTAATCTTCTTGTTTTAAAAATACTCGTAATACGGCGACGTAGGAGAGAAAAAATCGCCGCCGCTACTGGGTTCATCCTCTGACTGCACAACGTCGGGTTAAAGGAAGTTTTTGTGCTTTATGAAGAAATGCGAAAATTTCCAACAGAGTCACGCTGCAGACTGCAATACCTCACGGAACGCCTCCATATCACGGAATGCCCATAGGTTCAGTCACGGAACGCCCTTCAGAGCACAACATAGTACACACGCATGTAATGACGCAATTTATCATAACGCCCTTTCCCAGCATCACTGTATCATGCCCTCTGCGAGATAGTGTTGACGCGCTCGTTGTACAGAATGCTGTAGATGCTGTAGTTGTACAAATTACAACAGTTTTCTATCTGGTCAAACATAAATGACTTCCAGTTTCATACTTATGCTATCAAATCATTCTAAGCTCTTTCATGATTCTAACACTTCGTCGATATAAAGTACAGTTTTATGTTTTGTTTTTTTACTATTTTGAATGGTTGTTCATTACGTTTTCCCCTGAAGTGTTACATTATAGTAAAAGTAACAAATCTTATTACTATCCAGTGTTTCAAACGGAATGTGCCTCATGAAACTCATACCTATAGATTTTCAATCTATAAATGTATTTTATATTCCCACTAGCAAATTATACACATGTGAAACAATAATAAAGCTTCATTATTTTTAGAAGGTTTTCAAAAACAGCGCTACATATAAAATTAGTTTTAAAACCGACAAGGAAACATTTTAGGAAACAGTCATTTATTTATTGATTTGATCCATCAACGTTTTCATTACTAAAAGCTGCATGTGTGAAATACTGGATGTCATGTCCATATCAATTGAAAGGCATGTGACAGCCAGTAGATTTTATATAATTTTACATTTTTTAACTTTTCAGTTTGAGACAATCGTGATTGTTCTTAAACCTTTTTTGTGCAACATTTAATTTGATTGCAAAGACCCAACTTATACCAACATAAACTCAAACTGTCTTTGAGTCCGTCTTTGTAAAATTTTTATAAATATCAAAAACTGTTACAACTACTAATAATAATAAATAGTGGATCAGTTACAGTGTGCTTTCAGCAGGAATTATCCCAAGGTGATCTCATCATTAAACATACAGTATTTATTGTCTTGTGCATACAGTACAATAATATTGTTATTTACTGTACATGCCTCTCCAGAACAGTAATAATATAATAAAACACAACAAAGATATAGAATACAATTTACAGTAGATATATATATTCAGGTATATTACAAATATTTATACCTAGTCTTTTCTTACATTTCTTATTATGATTGGCTGTTCAGTAACTCTTTAACTAAACACTTTCTTTCAAGCATTAGCATAGCCATTGGTTCTTTACTATTTGCCAGAAGGGAGGATTAAGAAAAACACTTGTGCAGGATGGCCGAGTGTGTAATAATCTTAGCAGAATGTCTTCTAGATATCCTGGACAGAAGGCAGCTGGGTGCCAGTAATAGTTTGTGGCATTTCACCCACCCGCGTGTGCCCTACCAGGATGTGATGCCGCCAGTGAAGATGGACTCCAGACAGCACATGTGAGACATCTCAGGAAGGCATTGGTGAACTTGGCAATAGGCAAACCATGCTGTTCCCTCCTCAATTCATCAGTGATTGTTACTGTACGAAATTTAAACAAGCTCAACATTTCCACAGCACCCCACAAAACAAACCACAGCTTAATCCATTCTCTGAAGTCTATGACCTGCTCCTTAAATTTTGGCCATGAAAGGTCAGATTGTCCTGGGACCACTGAGTCAGCAGGTAGACCTCTTGTCTGCAAGCCATTTAATCATTGGTGGTGATCAGGCCTATGATGGTGATGTCAGCAGCATTTTTAATGATGGAGCTGGTGTGGTGTCCGGACACACATTATCATATATATATATATATATATTAATAATCCTGATTTGTAACATGGCATTGTTTCATACAGTAGTTCCATATTCAGTCCCAGGGCTGTACATTTTTCCCCAACTAATTTTTGCTTTTAATTAGACTCCTTCTTGAACTTGCAAGCCAACAGTCTAGGTTTTGAAAATTAAAGTGATGTATCAAAACACACTGTTATAATAACCACATAGGGGAGTGTAACCTGTGGGGGGCATTTTAGCACCCAAACCCTTCACACAACCACACACACACACATAAGATCCAGGTTCAAATATGAATTTATTTTAAAGAAATAAAGCACACAATCCCAGTTGGGACATCCATCTGTGTCCTCCATCCATTACATTGGTCATTTCAGTAGACAATGAACTATTGAAGCAGGTCAGAAAGCCAGTCCATCCCCACTTTTCTTTACAGTGAATCACTGATCAAGTCCACTGAACAAAATGACATCACGGTAGGTTTTTCCACATGAAAAAATAAAACACAAAAATCTAATTTGTCGAACAGCAGCAACTGATGGGAATATTTTTTTTAACCCGTATCTCATCAAGAAAAAAGTTCATGTCCTTCAGGCATTCAAAAGTAAATAAGAAGGTGGACATGACTTCTTCAGTCTCTTCATCGTCTCCCCTTTGTTCTTATTTTTCAATTGTGTATGTAACTTCATCCTCGCCCATTTCCAGAATTCTTGGCGGAGGACTGTCCCAACAAGTTGGTCTTTGTTGGCATCCAGCCAGTCACAAGCAGTTAGGATGTTTTGGATCAATGAAGACTTTTTTTATGAAAAAGAAAAAAATACTGCCAAGTACTTTATTAGGAATATCAATATATTAACTCCACTTTTACTCAAAGAACAATCAAATTGGCTTATGAAATGAACACACCAATATGACCACAGCATGTCATAGGAATGCTTAGCTCAATTGATTTCTCTCGCTTTTGTCTCTACTGCCTGTAGGCATGAGGTGGAGTGAAAAGAAAAAATAAACTCCAGTGTACAACCACAGCAGTTCATCTTCAAGGGAATGTCATGTCTAGTTAGAAACCATTCAGAAAGTGCACAAATAATTCAAAATGACTAAGTGCTCTGTAGTGAAAAAGCATTCATTTTATTTACTAATACATTGCTGTAAGACCCATTTCAGTTCAATCTGAACGTCTACTGGAATTGTACTGAAGTGAGTCCCTGAAAGACAAAGAGTCCAATTACACAGCATTGTCACTTGTGAAGGCCAAATTCATCTATCATTTCAAATAATATGTAATTTAATTGTTCCCAGTTTAGTAAGCATGCTTTAAAACTGCTGAAACATTCACCCAAACATATTACAATAGAAATGCTACATCTAAAAGTTATACATAATGGAAAGTGTTTACCTGAAGCAAACAATCACTCCATTCTAGACTGGTTGATTTCTGAATGATATTGAAAAGGAAAAGAAAGTCATCACCTTTAAGGCATTGGCTGTGCCATAAGAGTCATTTCACTACATACCTGACAGGACTGTGCCTTTGTGAGGTACAATTTGCTAACTAAATGTAACCATAAATATGCTTAATATGATTGTACTGGCATAAATAATTCAGTCAACATTTTCATATTCTTTAGTAATGGAAAAGAAGGATGGGGGAGAAAAGTCCTCGCTCTTTCCTATCTTGTCTGGAATTGCTGGAAGCAGAAATAATTGCCATTTAATAAATCAGTTAGAGCACAAGCACACAAAACCCTCATTTTTAAGACCACCATTCTCTGCCCCCATAACACCACTGACACACCACAGGGCTGACGAGAGACACAAGTTACTGACAGCCTCACGAGACCTGCTGTGTGACCAGTTGGTCAAAGTCTTTTGTGAAGTTCTAATATTTAAAATTAGTGTCAGAAACTTTTCAACTGATAATTACGGCACTGCCCGTGGGGCACAGAATGTCCTTCTTCTCGTGTGGAAAGTGAAGACCAAGTCTTGGCTGGAAGATAAAAAATTTAGAAATACTGTAAGCTGACAAATTCTTATAACTGATCTTCCCTTAAAAAGCTTGAAAAGTTACACACCTTTAATGCTGGCTTTGCGAAGTAAGAGAAGACACCACCATCTTCTAATTTGTGGCATGTCTTCCTAAAAAATGTAAATCGGGAAATTACAATAAATTCTATGAATAAAAAAAATCACAATATTCAAACAAATATTGCACTTAAACCACTGGCCTGACTGAAATCAAATGCTCTTCCAGTGGTGATGTAGAGAGCATACTAAAAAAAAAGCAAGTTATTATTTTAAATCAACATTTACATCTTACTACTGGGAGTGTCCTCCACTTACCCTGAGCAGTCCAGGCTGTCAGTCTGTTTGTGTAGATTCGATCATATGAAGAGGTGATTAGTAAAGGAGATATCTGTGTGTGTTTTTTGTCTTATACTAGCAACACACATTTATATTTACATTACCTTCTTCTGTGGTTCTTTCCAGCTACCTGGCATTATTTTAGAGGCAATTTTCCTACAGATAAAATTTGTTTTGTCAAAATTGATTTATATTATATTAATATATATTAAAACAAAGTTGATATGAACTTTGCAGATGGAATATCATTGTAGAACTGGATTAATAATATTTAATTCTGAAAATGTGCAATTAATAATTTTATCACACAGAAGAAAGAATTACTTAACCAAAATGTAGCTGGAGCCTTTCATCACTTTTATGACAATGATATTCATTTCAGATTACAAGAGTAGAATTATTAGTAATAGAACAGGTAGAGAAATAGTGAACATCAGATAATATAATCTCTAGCAACTTTTAAATGAACAAATAATTTATAAAGGGAGTAACTTTGGCTTCACACATGAGACCACAGCACACTATTACAAATATTTTAGAACCTTGAGGATGTTTTACACTGTGCCGTTATGAAGTTATTTACACAGCTCTTCCAAAATAGCTTAGTGAAAACTATCCATTCATCCATTTTCCAACCCGCTGAATCTGAACACACAGTCACGGGGGTCTGCTGGAGCCAATCCCAGCCAACACAGGGCACAAGGCAGGAACCAATCCCGGGCAGGGTGCCAACCCACCGCAGGACACACACAAACACACACCAAGCACACACTAGGGCCAATTTAGAATCGCCAATCCACCTAACCTGCATGTCTTTGGACTGTGTGGAGCAGGAAACCCATGCAGACACGGGGAGAACATGCAAACTATACGAGCAGCGCTACCGCGCTGCCACCGTGCCTAGTGAAAACTATTAGGATCAAATTATTTAAAGAAGAATAGTTCAAATGGGCAGCAGTCATCACTAGGTAACAGAAATAACAGAGTAAATAAGGAACAGTCCTGCTAAAATGCTAATTTTGGGAGATTTGGGCTGAGGTTCAAACTGAGTGAACTGAACATATGAACAAAGATATAAAAAAGAACATTAAAACTTTTGAACGCTGGGACTGAACAGTTGAACAAAGATCAAGAACAACGAACTTGAACTCAGATGGCTGAGGCTGGGCAGTGACTGGTGCAGTGGGCACGGAGGGCAGAGACTGGTGGTGACCGGTGCTGGGCATGAGGGCAGACTGGGTGGTGACCGTGCCATGGGCATGGAGGGGAGGGAGCACTTCAGGACCTTTGCCACAATCTGACAAGTGCCTGAGGAACTGATCTCAAGCGAATCGCTGTTTTCTGACAATACACAATAGCAATGGCAGTGGCCTGATCCCTGGCAGTTCAGTGAACACTTGTATGTTTTAAAACCTGAAACAGTACAAAGAAAAAACGTAAGTTAATATTCAGAATATTTGCTAAACATTTAAAACTTAACAAAGAAAATTCAGATAATCCTTAAATTTACTAAAAGCAAAACAAGCAAATCCTGTCCTATTATTCTTTTAAACGTGAACAAACTAATTAAAGATTCTGTCAATATGCTTTTAAAATGCGAGCAATATACCTATATGGCCTGTCAATTTGGAAATGTAATTCCACACTTACATTCTGAAAAATTAAAGTATGTAGTATGATCTTGTCATATATGCTACTAAATATTTTAAAAGAGGAAAAAGTACACAGTCATAAATTAATCTAAAATTATTCAAAGCTAGCTTTTCAAAAGGTTAAAAAGTACACAGTATACTATTTTGTCAAATAAAATCATGTTGTTAAGGTGAATATCTAGCTGCATTAAGTGTATTAAAAAGTGTCAATTAATCAAATTTACAAGTTACAAGATATCTTCTAGAGCACTTCACATCCTCCATGAACAACTACTGTCCTTCTGTGGTCTGTAAGTGGCTGATGATGCCTGCAGAATCTGATCTTTTATAGCAAAACAGACAAGCAAACTCCTGAGCACCAAACACAACTGTAGGTTCCTCTGTGGTCTTCAATATACGTATGTGCCTCTGGTGAATATAAATAGATATAAAGTTCTTAAAACTGCAAACATGCACGAGGACAATCACTTCACTTTATTTCAATTGAAAAAAAACTTCAAAAGCAGTATTTTTGAAGAATGCAGGAGAGGTGGGCATGAAACATTTAATATTGTTTAAGAGTTCAAACAAACTGTACTATCATTGAAAGAACTTTATAAAATAATAATAATAATAATAACAACAACATAAATGATTCCTACATCCTGGCTGTTCTTTTCCTCATTATTGTCTACAATCTAATTTGAACTTTCTTGAACTGAAGTTGATAATGCTGATACTTATTCATTCATTATCTGAAATATATGTTTGATATCTACTAATTACAAGTATATTCAAACTTCAGCTACATTACTATAAATAAATACAGTAACTATAAAATGGTTGTCTTAAATACAACAATATTAATTCAGGGCTACCTTATAATTAATTCTTAGTCTTTCGAAATATTTGATATTATACTATTAAATGGTTTGTTTGCTTTGATTAACATTAGCTTCTGTGAACAACAAATGGTCAATGTATTCCTGAATTATAGATATCTAATCAAAGGGAAGTACAATCATAAAAAATTTGATTGATATCCGTTAACTGCGCTATGTTAATTATACTCAACAACGGTCAATTGATATTATAACAATTGTTATAAAAATTATTGACTGCTGAATCCGTCGATTTACTACTCAGAATGAGTATTCCGATTAGCCCTGTAACAATTAGCTACACAAACCATCTGTTTGTTGTTTAACTGTAATACTTTCTTAGAGCCTTAGTACTGCACGGAACCTGAAAGTTGATTCAACATCTTATTACACTGTGGTATAATTCACCTAGCAGTAAGTATAATATTACTAATAGTAATTACAAAATCATCCATCTAATTTCACAAAACTCTTCTTCTTTCCTGAAACTTTAGAAAGATTATTCTAAG
>NW_024377435.1:0-6849 GCF_016835505.1 Polypterus senegalus
AAAAGGGAAATTTTAGGGCGGGCCCTTCTAGGAAAATTAGGGAAAAAGGGTTCCCCAAGGGCGAAAAGGGGAAAAAAAAAAAATATTTGAAAAAGCATTTTTTGGGTGGAAAAAAGGAAAAGGGCCCGGGTTTTAAAGTTGGACCCCTAAAGTTTCCCAAAGGGCGTTAAATACTGGGGAATGAAAAAATAATATTTATTCACAGGGTTTTTTCCAAATGGGAAAAAAATTTTTACATCGTTCTTGAATTTTTTGGGATTTTCCCTAAAACCCCATTCAATTTACTTTGCCCCCCCATCAAACTAGGGGGTTTGGGGGTTTCATTGGCAAAAGTACCCCACACCGGGAATACCAAAAAACGGATAATAATTTTTTGTGTGTCCCGCAAATATTAAATATTATTTTCCTAAGGTTTAAGCTAATCAAATGCCTCCAAGATGAATGAAGCGTTGCAAAACCCCCAAACGTGAGGGTTTTAAAACATTAATACCTGAAAACACCCGAATTCCTCAAAACATAAAAGCGAAATTCAAAGGGGGGAAAAAGGATAATTTTTGCATTAAAAGGGCATTTGGCGGGCTTTTGGAGCCTGGGGATGTGGGCCTGGTAATAAAGCTCCATACCCAGCGGATATCGGGGGGAAATCGTCTACAGCGACATTGTTCTCCCAAAATGGGCAGCTCCGTCCCTCTTTGAGATTATAGGGATGGATAAATAAGATTCCCACAATCCCGACGGCCCCTTTCGCCCCGGTCAGAAAAGTCAGTTTATACTTTGCCGTTGAAAAAAGGAATCAAGAAAAAACGGTTCCATTTGTTTGGGAAAGTCATTTCAATTAATTTCAACCTGAAAAATTGTATACCCCACTAATAAAAGATGAAATCTTTCCCGAAATCTACCCCTCTTTCAAATTTTGAAGCCCAAAACGAAGGGTTCCCCCGGGTTTTCCCCCATATTTTGGTTCTGGGGGGGGGAAAATTTAGAAATTTTTAGGGGGCTTTGCCTCTCTTAAAAAAGGGTTGAAATTTTCAAAACCCCCATAAAATTACCGCTAAGAATATTTCAAAAAGGGGTGGTGGCAGGGCCTGGGGAGATGAAAGCGAAAATTTTTGGTTTTAGGGAATTAGGGAAAAAAAGCGAAAGGGGCCGGATCCCCGGGGGGCGTCCCCAAAAACGTCCAAGGCTTTTTTCTTCATTTTTTTCTCTCCCACAAGGATAATCCCGAAAAAATTGAAAACATTTTTAGCTCAAAGATGCTTTTATTCCGAATTCTCAAAAGTATGGAAACCCGAACTGGACTTTTTTAGGTACCCTTATGACTGGCTAAAAAAGGGCTTAATGGGGTCCCCCCTCCACTCTTGGGGTTTGGGGTTTCTGATTGCGGGGCGGGGGAAGACTACTTGGCCTGAATAGCGGCCTACGTCATATCCAAATCGTAAACCCCGGGAACTAATCGGGGAAGGGGGCCGGGGAAATTACCCGATGCAGTTTTTTTAAAAGTGGATGTCACCGGGAATCGCCAAAACCCGAGTTCCCCCCCTTTTCCCCTACAGGGCCCTTTTTGGGGAACTTTAAATTACAAATGAAACTCTCAAATTTCCCAATTTGCGGGTCTTTTAAAAAGGGCAGGGCCGGGGCCGGCGGGCGGTGGGGTTTAAAAAAGCGGGATTCGGCTCAGGGAAAACTAAAACCCCCGGGGCCTATTCATTCACCTTTTTTTCAAGAAAAATTAATTCTAAAAAAGGGGGGGGATGTCAAATAAAATTATCGACAAAATGAAATTTTTCATGTCCAGGATGCCGGCGTTACAAATTAACATTTTTTCCGCTCTTTTTTAAAAAAGTTAAAAATTTAAGTCACGGTTAAAAAAACAGCCCAACTCACCCCCCCAATCCAAATTTCCCGTGGAAAGGGTATGAAATTCCATATCCGCTGGGATTTTAGGGGAAGCAATCAGGAGAACCTTTTTCTTGGGACAGATACCCAAATGTTTATGGGGGGATTGATCCTTTTTGGGGGTTACTTTAAACCCCCTTCAATTTCAAACATAACAAGTGGGGTTTCCGGGCCCTTTTATTTGGGAGCAGATTCCAGCCAAACCATTTAACCCGTTTTTTAAAAGCAAAGCAGAATTTACAACCTTGGTCCAAAGCGAAAAAAGCCTCTAGCCATCAGTGTTCACTTATCCCCGGGGGTACATCCCGTTTGCCTTTGGTTGGCCGATCAAATTGGGCCATTTCTCCTGGTGAAAACCGGGAACATAAAAAAATTTAAATCCGTTTTCGACAGCCCTACCCCATACTGTGAATCTAATAGTGTCATCATCTTTGACAACATTGTGGGAAATAAACCAGAAGAAACATCCTTTATGATTACTAAAAAGCATGAACACCCTGCAGATTAGGAACTCCTGGCCAGTAATCCGTTACACAGGAAATCTATTTTCACGAATTGTTGGCGTCGACAAACTATAGAGAAAAAATGCTACGGATTTCCGGCCATGATCATAAATCAATACTCACCCGTCAAAACCAACCTGGGACACTGGTTGGCTGATACATCTCAAAGAAGGCGGAATTGGTAGATTTTTGGCTCTACGGCTGCCACTTGGAGCTTTATCTATTTTCCTGAGGAAATATATACAGCTTTTTAAAACAGAAACTGTAAAGAAATTATACACCATACCGACAGCTTTAAAGTTGGTTTCCAGTGTCCTCTCACAGGCGCGCATATGCCACCATCACAGAGGAAAAGGACGTTCTTATCAAGAGGTTATGAACCTGTTGTAGCTGCGTTTTCAAAATTACCAAAGTACTGCAGCTTCAGCTCAAAATGGGATTCAACAAAAACCTGGCGCAGAAATGATTCCACAGACAAAATATCTTACGTTTTTGAAGTTTAGTTAAGTTTAAAAAGTAAAACAGTTTACACACAAAAGAAAAGAGAAAAGTGAAATAGCAAAAAAAGAGGAAAAAATTAATGTAAAGAAGAGTTCAATTTCTAAGCAAAATCTTGTTACATCTCAAATGGGTTACACTATTTACTTAACATTTCTGAACCATTTCCAAGGCGGTCAGAAAACTGTATGCTATCCCATTTCTAAGCAAAAAATGGGTCTTTCAAGTCCCTCTTTACTGGGACCTGTTCCAAACAAAAAAGAGCTTATTATCACACTGTTACTCAGTTATAGTAAGAAGGTTCTATCTCTCTTGTTAACTTATAGGGGAAAAGACTATACCATAAGCTATGACTATAGAAAGACATTAATATTCAAATTAAAGCAAACATCAATAGCAAGGTTTAACTCAAAACTTTAAATTTCTAAGATTGGCTCTTACATTTCCGGCCCCTAATTGGCTATGCAGGAGGCGGAGACAATTATTTTACTTTACTTCAATATGAGCCAATTACTTTTGTATTAACTATTCGCGCAATGCATTAGCAATAACACTGCAAACAAACATTTTAAAAATTTGTATTTCAAACATTTGCTGTTTCTTGGAAGCAGGCACAGTTTATTCACGGGTCTGTCTAGTGTGCTGGTTTTGGTCTGCACACAAACTCTTCTGACTGCACCTTTGGCATCTGGCATTGTCTTGATATTTCGACCCATTACCCAGGAATTTGTTAGAGGTGTAGCTTTATCTACAGTAGAACAAGCGTCCCCTGGTTCCAATTTCTTCTTGGTGCAAGCCATTTTGGCGTTCTTGAGTATTGGCAAGTATTCTTTTGTCCATCTTTTCCAAAACAAATCAGCCATGTATTGAATTTGTTTCCAAGCGTCTTCTTGGGTATGGTTCATTTTTTCTGAAATGAGTTTAGGTGGTGGCTGGGGTTTTGTCTTCAATAATAACAAATTGATTGGGTGTGAGTGGTTCCAAATCATTTTAGGGTCATCTGATGTCTTTGTAAGGGGTCTGTTATTGAGTATTGATTCTACTCTACACATCATTGTAGGAAAGTTTTTCATCATCAAGTGTTTGTTGGTTTAGTGTTGAATTTAAAATCTCTTTCTTATAGCTTCTGATTTGTCTCCTACACTCCACCTTGGTGAGAGGCTAGTGGTGGATTAAAATCCATTTATTTCTTGCATCATAAATACTGATTTTTGTGTTCCAATTTTTAATAGCTTCTGGTAGCTCTCTTTCTGCTCCAACAAAATTTGTTCCATTGTCTGAAGCATGATTTAACTTGTCCTCTTCTATCCAAGTAAATGGGGTATGGCTTGAATCACAAGAATCAGTGTGTCACAAGCTGTGCGATTTCTATGTCTGCAACTCTGGTTGTTAGACATGTGAAGATTACTCCGTGCCTCTTGACTAGACTTCTTCCTCTTTTTGACTAGGAAGGCCAAAATAATCAACTCCAACATTAGTGAGCGTTGGTTGGTTTGTTGCTAAGCTGATCTTCACAGCAAATCTGCCATTTTGCTCACCTGCCTTTGCATTGTATCTTCTGCATGTTGTACACTTTGAAATTATTTTCCTGATGGCTGAATTCGCTTGGTATCCAGTATTTTTGGCGTAACTGTCGCGGCACTAGTTGCCCAAAATTTCCCGATCACGTTTATGAATGTGCTGCAATATAGGGAGAAGCAACATGTGAATGTTGTGTAAGTTGCGGGATGTTTAGTTTCTTCGGGCATTGAAGCTTTACTGAGTTTTCCCTCAACTCTCAATATTCCATCTTGTATGATGGGTCAAGTTTATAGTTTTGACTGTTTTTTTAACACAAGTCTTTTTCTTTAGAGCTTTTAATTCTTCGGGAAAATTCTTGCTGTTGACTTAGACGGATAGCTCTGTTTCAGCTTTACAAAAGTCGTCTAGAAATTGGACTTGGTTTTAAAGTCATTTTACCTTTCATGTGCTTTGTGATGAGTGATTTTTTGTTCTTTTTGGATTACTTTTTAATCTGACTGGCTTCTAGTTGGAATGTTTTCTTTCTTTTTCTTAAGTGCAACAGTATTCTTTAAACTTGAGAAACCAAGCCACTGCTTTCTTCAAGCGATGCCAATCCGAAAAGTAAGTGATTAGTTTGTTGATGGGTTGGTTAAGCCTCTTCTACTCTTGTCATGTTAACTGCACAAATTTTAACTTCTGGATCATCTTCAAAAGTAATCATTCAGTTGATCCTGGTCTTTTGGCATTCAGTTCTGACTTCAATGAAACTTGGACCTTGTGACCATGTGGTGCTCTTAGAAATTTTTTCTATGTTTAGCCCTCTAGAACGATCAGCGGATTAAGGACAGATGTGACATACCTCCACTGTGAAGGTTGTGAATGATCTCTGATCCGGAGATTCTGTTGGCAACAAAGGTCTTAACCCGAGTGCTTTCATTTGAGAATGTATTTTAGCACCGTGGTGCTGTCAGTCAAAATGTAGATTCTTGTAAAGGCATTTGAAGCCCTTTAAGCATTTTGTCCATTTTTTGCCAAAACGGCTGCTGTCAGCTCCATTCTTGGAATCGTGACCTGCTTTAATGGTGCAACTCTTGACTTGCCATCAGGAATGAACAATGCCTTTTGTGCATCTTCGTTGGTTTTAAAAAAAGGTAAGTGACAGTGCCATATCCATCTTCACTAGCATCTGCAAAATGGTGCATTGTGCTGTCTTATGGTTCCAAACCCAATGGTTTGGAAGCATCTTTCACATATAGTCTGTAAGTAACTTCAAATCATCCATCCATTTTTCCATTTCTGAAAGGGGTTTGACTTCTACTACTTCATCCCACCCAAATTTCTCTTTGCATAAGTCTTTTAGAATAAGCTTTGCTGGCATAAAAGGGGGGTGCTAGGGAAAACCAATTTGGGTCATAAGCTGAGCTAACAACAGACAGAAAACCGCCTTGTAGCGGGCTTGTTTGAATTTAATCTGAAATTTGAAACTGTCAGTTTCTGTCACCACTGGATGCCCCGGGCACCTCTGTGGGGAAAGGGGACTGTGGCTCCAAATCTAAGTCCTTTTGTTCATGAGCTCTGTCTTCTTCAGGTATGGACAATAAAACTGCTCTGTTTTTACTCACCCACTTAGTCAAATGGAATCCCCTTTGAGACTGGCTTGGAGGTCCTTTCCCAGCTTTATTGCTTGTTCTTCTGTATCACTGACCTTAAACAGTCATCCACTAGAAGTTGTTGAGATGCCCGGGGTTAACAGCTTCCTCCAGGAAATGTATCTCTGGCATCTTGGCTGTTCTCATAAAGCATAAAGCACAACTGGGTGAAGAAGTAGCACCAAAAGATGTACTGTCATTTTGAATTCTTCTAAGATCTTTCTTACATTACCTTCAGGCCACCATAGAAGCGTAAAAGATCTGTGTCTTTGTCTGGTTTTCTTAACTTGGTAGAACATTGACAAAGTCTGCCATTAAGGCTACTGGCTCCTTTCTGAATCTTGTAAGCGCAATGAGTGTGTTATTAGGTCAGGGCCTTTTGTAAATTTTTCATTAAAATGAAATCCCTGATAGGTGGCAGTGCAGTCAAAGACTACTCGAATCTTATTTTTCTTTGGATGATACACACCGTGATGTGGAATGTACCACACTCTGCCTTATTGCAATTCAGGCTTTCTTTGGAATCTTAACAGCATAACCATTGTCTATAATGTCTTTCATGAAGGCTTTATAGTCTTAGGGGGAAACCTGGATTTTTGCTCCCAATTTTTTTTTTTTGAGTCCTATATGCGCTGTTCAAATCAGCGGTTATTGACATTTAAGTGTTTCATCCTTCAAGGCAAATTTAAACAATAGTGCCACCTACCAGTCTTGCAGATTCTGGCTTCGCAGAAATTGATGTCCTTCATTTCCTTTTTTTCCTTTTCCAAACGTTGCCAAATTTGTTAAACTGTTTTACA
>NW_024377436.1:0-9521 GCF_016835505.1 Polypterus senegalus
AAAGGTGCCATTGTGCTTGACTTCTCTCTCTCTAAAACTCTAAGCAACTGACACGCAGAAAAAAAGACTTGAGCTGAGAAAACTGTGTGGCGGTGGGGGGGATGTTATAGCAGCATGCTTGGTGCTTATCGAAGCATTTACAGGACAAAAGACACTGATGGAGAGGTGCGAAGGGGTTTAAGGTGTGATGGATTTACGAGTTTTTTCGTAGGCTTTCATAATTCTAGTGTTAACAGATGCTTTTACATTCACAATGGAGTTATTTGTCTTATATGCCTTATTCATTTGGTTTTTGCTTTGTCACTTCTTTTTCAACTCTTCATTAAAAAACTATGGAATTTTTATTTTTTCAATTTCCTGCTAAATTGATATGTACCTGTCCTATGTAATATTTTAAAATGTTTTTTAAACATGTACCACTGCTCCTCGACTGTCTCCACACTTAAAAGCTTATCCCAGTCCATCCTCCTTAGACTTTGTCACATCATTACTAGACCCCTCTATTCACCATATCACTCCTGTCTTGCAGCAGCTTCACCGGCTTCCAGTTAAGTTCCACATTCAATTCAAAATTCTCCTGCTAACTTTTAAGGCTCTCCACACTCTCGCCTCCTAATTTCTGTCTGACCTCCTCCATGTTGCCATTCACTCCTGCACCCTTAGATCCTCGTCCTCCATCCACTTGACTGTCCCCTTCGTTCATCTTACCACCATGGGGAGCACAACATTCAGTTGCTCTGCTCCCCAGCTCTGGAACTCACTACCATCTGAGCTTAGAAATATTGAATCACTCTAACTTTTCAAATCTAAACTTAAAACTCATTTGTTTCAGAATGCTTTCTCTCTTTGATTACAATTGCTCTGTCTGATTTTAATTTTTCTATTTTAGTTTTGTTTATAATGTGTGTTTTATCTATTGTTCGGTGTCCTTAAGTGTTTACAAAGGCGCCTACAAATAAATAAAATGTATTATTATTATTATTATTATTATTATTATTATCTCCTTAAAATTTCCCCTGCCAAAGTTCAACTTAACAATTTTAGTCTTTGCACTCGCACTTTTCCAAAACACTGAGAATTGTGTCATATTCTGGTCACGTGACCCTAGTTGTCCAATCACCTCGACACCCTCAGTTCTGTCCTGATTATCACAGAATACTAAACCCAGACAGACTTCACCCCGTGTTGGTGCTATAATATCAAGCGGGGTCATTTTTGCTAAATCGCTTGTAATTTGACCTCTCCAAATTAGAATCATTGCTGTTATTGAACTATCTGGAGTATCAACACATGTCTGGTCTCTTTGTAAAGGTAACATTCTCTAGTTTCACCCTTAGTAGTCAGAATCACTGTAGGTGTGACTGATCAAAAGTTATGCACATTAGAACTCACAAAAAAAAACGAATTTTTTGTTCTCGTCTAAGTTTTTTTATGAAAATAAAGGAAAATAAAGCTGCAGTAGGTAGGTGGGGACAGAAACACACTATGTACCAACAGAATAACTTGTTGACTACTCAAATTTCAAATTTGAAAAGAATACCTGTACAAATGACATTTTGACACCAGTTTTTATGTGGGCATGTCCAGGGGCTTTTTAGAGGGACCATTATCCACATTTTGGACCGTATGTTAAAAGTGTAATAACTTTTGAATGCTTCAACCCACAGATATCAATGAGGGCTCTACTGAAAGCTTACACCTAAAGGAATCTATATCTACATACAGTGTCACTCTATTAGTTATGAAAATAATAAAAACAATACAAAATACACATTTCTATTTAAAAATAGTCAATACAAGTCTTATGGGCCAAAAATATATTTATATTTTTTATTTTTTACTTTTTTTTTTATAAAATGCACACAAACTATATATATTTCTTTTACAAACTGTTACAACAAAGCTCAGCATTTTTCCATGTGCCACTTGATGGCAGCAATCACTAGCAAGCAGAAAGCACAAAGGGCGTGTACGTCGCTCTCTGCCATTAGACGTCACCTGGGCGGTTGAATACTTTACGCTGCATACATGCATCTATTATTTAATCGAGCGTTTATTTACGTTTATCGGTACGTTTATTCATATTTAAAATGCGAAAAAACTTGGCGAAATCACAATAAACAACCACGCACCAACTCTGCAGACTGGCACAAATGCCACCTTCAGCAGCTCCGATCGTTTGTTTACAAGTTAGTATGGCAAGTTACATATCAAAATGCTCGGCTGCTCATTGGCTGTAAGTTTTGAGTGTCAGTCACAGTGTCCAATCAAACTGGTAGATTCTACCAGAGTTCAGAGCTATACGTCACCCTGCAAGCTTTCTGTGACACTGGTTGGCTATACGAGGTGCCAGTCAACCCCAGACCCGTCGTAATTGGCCAACTTAGGTGTCGATCAGAAGCTAACACTTCCGTGTTTCATGCGGTAGCATGGTTATCGCCGACAGAAACAAATTACATCTGATATGATCAATATAAATGAAAAAAAATTACGTAGCTAGTCTCAAGTTATGAAACGTTTTCTGGAGTTTTTGTCCCTTTGAGAATATATCGTGTGTTTTGGACCTAATCGTTTTACTGGATTATGTTCGCTGGAGCCTTACGGACAGAATGGGATCAATACTGCTCGGAAATATTGATGTTTGACTTGCAGGGGGTCTTCAAAGGTAGGGACAGTCAACTCTTAAAAGTATGTACTTCTCTGTATAAAAGGTTTTAGTGTCAGTGCTGTGGTTGTTGTGTGTCAAAATGGTTTATATCATCGGTACGATGAGACTTTGAAGTTTCATTTGATGGGTAGTATGTCGAGATGCATGGCAGATGGGCATGCACACATTACTGTAACGTTTTTAAAACGCTGTTATGTCCCGGGACCGGTACGTGTGCGCGTTAAGGGGTTTTAAATTAACATACTGAGTCACTGATGGCTTCGAAAATCTCCTGCTCTTGCACTCCACTTTTTTCAAGGTTGGGTTTGGCATTGACAGACGTAACGTGATCTTCTGAGGATCAGATCTGTTTGTCCTGATGGTTCAGGATATTCCTCAATTTTCCAATATCTTGTAGGAGTTCTTCTTGCTCAGCTTTCATCACTGACAAGTCACACTGAGCTCCATTTTCAAGCTCTGCTGGAGTCACACATAATAGTGCGTTGTTAAAGGACAAAGGGCTCGATACTTTCAAGAGGGTCTGTCATCATAACGGCACTGATTTCAGCAGCAGACCTGATTCTACATAGAGTTCCCCTCACAACTGTTTTTTTGTAATTCATTTTGAGTTTTAAGCTCCTTCACTGTGATTAGGTGTTTAAGTTGGAGTGAAATGACAGCTGGCATAACAAACTGACTTCAGTTGTGGACTGAACAGCCGATGCCCGAGTGGAGCCCTAAATGGTCAATCGCACCATCTTCTTGACATATTTTCTCATAAAGTGAAATATCCTCAGCCTTTGTGTTGGAGACCATCCTTCTTTATAAATGTAACTGTCCCCATGCACTTCTCTACTGGCTGATTAGAGAGGTGACAGGAGGGTCTGAATTCAAATCACAAACAGCCATTTGAGCTAAACAAGCATGGAGGTCTAACGTTCAGTTTGTCTTGGAGCTCAACTGGTGGAATATGGAATCCACTGGCCACAACGTAAAGGACTTCATTTATATGCTTGAGTGGTTTAAATCAAATCTGTGTTAATTAGTATTTAATAAAAAAAGCAAACAAATAATATCATGATGTCATATAAAAAATACTTTTAGAGAGACTATAAAGAAAAAGTATAAGAAGTATAATATTCTACTGAAAATGTCAACGTTCTCGATTAGCAGCAACTGTGTGCTCTGAGCGTGTGATATCACTCACCGTAAAATGGCGTATATATAATACAACATCCTCGATGTATCAGGCGTGCTAATTGATAATATTCTTGACATAGTAAATTCGTCACTCGATACTGGGGTCTTCCCAGACTGTCTTAAGACTGCTGTAGTTAAACCCCTACTTAAGAAACATAATCTCGACCCTTCGGCTCTTGAAAATTTTAGACCCATCTCTAACCTGCCTTTCTTAAGTAAAATTCTAGAGAAGGCAGCCATTATGCAGTTAAATGACCACCTCAATAAACCTGCTATTCTTGATAAATTTCAGTCAGGTTTTAGAACAAATCACAGCACAGAAACTGCACTCGTTAAAGTAGTAAATGACTTGCAGTGAATGCAGACAGAGCCATTTATCTGTTCTCATCCACTTAGATCTGAGGTGCTGCATTTGCACCATTGATCACAACATTCTTAGAAATCGCCTTAGTCAATGGGTGGGCCTCTCTGGCAGGGTCTTAAATTGGTTTGAATCCTACCTGGCATGTAGAAAATTCTTTGTTGGTTGTGGGAATTACAACTCAAAGACCCCTGATATCCGATATGGTGGTCCACAAGGCTCTATCCTGGTCTGCTGCTCTTCTCAATCTACATGCTTCCGTTAGGTCAGATTATCTCAGGGCACAACGTGAGCTACCACAGCTATGCTGATGACACACAACTGTACTTATCAATAGCACCTGATGACCCTGATTCTCTTGATCCACTAACACAATGTCTGACTTGTATCTCAGAATGGATGAATAGTAATTTTCTCCAGTTAAATAAAGAGAAAACTGAAATTTTAGTGATCAGCAATAATGGATACAACTGAGGCTATTAGAAATAAACTGGATACATTAGGATTAAAAGTCAAGATGGAGGTAAAAAGCTTAGGGGTGATTGTTGACTGTAATCTGAATTTTAAATCACATATTAATCAGATCACTAGGACAGCATTTTTTCACTTATTTTTCACCTCATCTGACTCGTCTCGATGTGGAGGAGCAGCGGCTCTACTCTGAGCTTCTCACCTTATCTTTAAAGGAAAGCCCAGACACCCCGCGGAGGAAACTCATTTCAGCCGCTTGTATTCGCGATCTCGTTCTTTCGGTCACTACCCATAGCTCATGACCATAGGTGAGGGTATGAACGTAGATCGACTGGTAAATTGAGAGCTTTGCCTTCCATCACAGCTCCTTTTTAACCAGATCGATGCAGAACCCTCATCACTGCAGATGCCGCAGCGATCTGCCTGTTGATCTCACGCTCCATTCTTCCCTCACTCACACTTGACCTCCTCCACTTTGGGCAGGATCTCGCTCCCAACCCTGATAGGGCACTCCACCCTTTTCCAGCGGAGGACCATGGTCTCGGATTTGGAGGTGCTGATTCCCATCACAGCTGTTTCACACTCAGCTGTGAACCAATTCAGAGAGAGCTGAAGATCACGACCTGAAGAAGCAGCATTAAGAACATCCCATTAAATTGTTAGCTTACTGGGTTATGCAGAATATTTGATTATCTATGTGAAGGCTACATTCTATTTAAATTAAGCACATATTTAGGATCATTTACTATTCATATTCATTTAAAACACTTGGCTCTTACAGACCACTTCCTGTAAAACTCGGATTTAATGTAATAAATACATTAAAAACAACAGTCACAAAAATAAATGGACATAATCAGATCTGCACCCCACACCCTCAACACATGAAATATACAAATAAACACCTACATAAAAACGTTAGACAATAGACAACACACAATGTCCCCACAGTTTTATCTTTATGATACCAACTGGTAGTCTTTTTATTGACTGAACAGCCAGAGCCCGAGTGGAGCCCTAAATGGTCAGTTGCTCCATCTTATTGACATATTTTCTGATAAAATGAAATATCCTCTCCTTTGTGTTGGAGACCATCCTTCAGCAGTCCCATAATTAAAACACTGTGTCCATCTCAGCCAGTCTCAATCCTTCAAACTGTCCCGTTCATTACTTGATGTGCCACCTCAGCTCAGGAACAACCATACTGGGAATTTCTTTGAGGTGGCCACCTCCAAAATGCAAGAGGACTCAATACACGAGTGATACAATCTTCTCTCCGGTCTTAGATGGTCCGCCTCTGTTTCATGTACCATCAACTTTGCATTTCCTTTTGTTCCTTCTTTCATTTTCGTGCTCCTTATTGAACTGTAAGTTGCCATCTATAATTCTTTGCATTTATATAACACTTTTCTCACTCCTCAAAATGCCCCTGCAATTGAAGGTTAAGGGCCGCCTTACTCAAGGGCCCAACAGAGGAGAGACCCTTTTGGCATTTACGGGATTCGAACCGGCAACCTTCCCATTGCCAGTGCAGATCCCTAACCTCAGAGCCACCCCATCTATCACTATTGAACTACAGACTACAGATCTCAGATTCACAGTACAAACCAAATACTAGCTTAGCAGACCCTGCTGCACATTGCATTCAGCACTTTAGTAATTTTAATCCTGTAACTCACCAGGAAGTCTTAACTTTAATTACTAAAATGAAGCCCACTACTTGTTCCCTAGATCCAGTGCTAACAAAACTAGTAAAAAGTGCAATGGATGTTCTTGCAGCGCCTATTCTAACCGTTATCAATAGTTAATTACTGGATGGCACCATACCTGATGCACTAAAAGTGTCATTCATTAAACCTTTACTTAAAAAGTCAGACCTAGACCCACACATACTAAATAATTATAGGCCTATTTCAAATTTACCATTTCTCTCTAAAATACTAGAGAAAGTAGTCGCCAGTCAGCTTCAGTCACACCTTACGCATTACAATTTATTTCAGAAATTCCAGTCAGGCTTTCGCACTGGTCATAGTACAGAAACGGTACTAACACGGGTTGTAAACGACATTCTGATATCCTCTGATGAAGGAAACTCCACTGTAATTATGTTGTTGGACTTAAGTGCAGCATTTGACACCATTGACCATTCTATTTTACTGCACAGGCTAGAAAACGATGTTGGGCTTACAGGCCCCGTGCTCGCTTGGTTTAGTTCTTATTTATCAAATCGATTCCAGTATGAACAGAAATGTGCTGACAGTACTCCATCATTATACACACAAGTTCAATATGGTGTCCCGCAGGGAATCAGTACTAGGACCTTTACTGTTTTCACTTTACATGCTTCCACTGTGATCTCTCATTAGGAAACATAATGTTAATTTTCACTTTCATTATGCAGATGACACCCAGTTATACCTTTCATTTAAATCAAGTGAAGTTTCTCTGATGTTGTCTTTAATTAGTTGTGTTAGTGAATTAAAAGAATGGATGAATGAGAACTACTTGTCTTTAAATACAGATAAAACAGAGATGTTAATTGTTGTCCAATCAAACTGGTAGATTCTACCAGAGTTCAGAGCTATACGTCACCCTGCAAGCTTTCTGTGACATTGGTTGGCACTTTGTAGATCATTTAACTCAGTTGGAATCCCAATTAATTTTACTGAATCAGCCTGCAATCTAGGAGTTATCTTTGACTCTAGCATGTCATTTAAAGCATATTACAAATTAGTCAAAACATGTTTTTTCCATCTTAAAAATATTAGGAAATTAAGGCTTTCTAAATAAACAGGATTGTGAGAAATTAATTCATGCATTTATCTCTAGTAGGATTGACTACTGCAATGCGGTGTTCACTGGCTAGTTTAAACTGTTCTCTATACAGCCTCCAGTTAATCCAAAATGCCTCTGCAAGAATTATTATAAGAACAAGAAAATATGAACACATAACTCCAGTTCTTAAATCCTTACACTGGCTCCCAGTTAAGTTTAGGGCAGATTTCAAAATCCTCCTTTTAACATATAAAGCATTAAATGGCCAAGGTCAGCTTACTTGTCTGAACTTATCATGACTTACAAACTTGGCACATTAAGATCTTAAGATGCCGGTCTGCTTAGGATTCAAGGATTAATAAAATAACAGTGGAGGGCGAGCTTTTAGTTACAGGGCCCCTAAACTGTAGTGGTCTTCCTGCTTCCATAAGAGATGCCCCTTCAGTCTCAGCCTTTAAATCCCGGCTGAAGACTCACTACTTCAGTTTAGCACACCCTGACTAGAGCTGCTGATTAACTGTACAGACTGCATCTCTGTTGTTAGTCATTAGCACTATAACATAAGTAACATGACAGTTATAATTGAATACTAACCCTCACCTATTCTGTTTCTGTTCTCGGTACCCAAATGTGGCCATTGATGCCACGGCCCACCTGCCAAGTTGTTTGCCTGCCTATGGTAAAGTCATCCCTGATGGAGGATCACACGAATCATAGGAAAGAGGGGTCCTTTAATCAACAGCGTTTCAGCCATTGGCATGGCCAAATGGAGATGCAGCTAGATGGATGAGGTCTCAGGACTCTAAAATATCAAACCTAATTATGTCATATCATCTACTGTTAAACCGTAATTCTAAATTTTTTATTATTATGCTGTCTTAAGGAATTGTTCTGTTCTGTATATTGTATTGTATTGACCCCCTACTTTTGACACCCACTGCACGCCCAACCTACCTGGAAGGGGTCTCTCTTTGAACTGCCTTTCCAGAGGTTTCTTCCATTTTCCTACAAGGTTTTGTGGGAATTTTTCCTTGTCTTCTCAGAGAGTCAAGGCTGGGGGGCTGTCAAAAGGCAGGGGCCTGTTAAAGACCATTGTAGCCCTTCTTGTGTAATAAATAGAATTGTATTGTGTTATAGACATCACATACGTCAACCATAAACCAGGCACAGGCATTGAAGTAGAAAAACAAATCCCAAACATTATATTGGATCACGTTGACTTCCTTTTTTGTGTTCATTACAGGGTCAGCACCCAAATAAATTTGGCAGGTGGGGCACTGGATTTTTCGGGGTTGATGTGTTATTACAGAGAGTCAAGGCTGGGGGGCTGTCAAGAGGCAGGGCCTGTTAAAGCCCATTGCGGCACTTCCTGTGTGAGTTTGGGCTATACAAAAATAAACTGTATTGTATTGTATTGTATTGTAAAGGTTTTGTTGAGCAGCACATTCTGATTTCAGCCGTTTGAATTACATCTTAAAATACAACAAGCACAAAGAAAGGCAGCATGTAAATCGCTTTCTATTTCCCGCAGTTTACGTGCCCACATTCAGCTCGCTCTGTCACCGCAAATGCTATGTGAACACCCGTCCTCCGTCACCAGCCGCCGTTCACTCAATGAAAATGTGCGGACAGCTCGTGATGGATGACTTCCTGTTTTACAGTTAAACTTGTAAGGGTTAAAGGCTAACGGTAAGAATATTCATTCAAAACAACAACTAAAAATATTTTAGTAAATTATTATTTTATTTCAGTTAGTCTTTCTAGCTTCTTTAATAGTTTTGTTTAGTTTTAATTTTTCATTTCGGTTTTGTTAATTATTTTATTTCAGTTTACAAATAACAATGTTTTGTAATAATAGTTTCAATTTTGATTTTAGTTTTACGTGAACTATAATAACCTTGGGTGGTACACGGACTGAGTAGACCGCTGTTGTCGTGTGCAAAATCTGTAATTTGCTGCCTCAATTTTCATTCTATTTTCTCAAAACAGAAGAAGATGAACTTACATACAGGACACTTGCATGGGCAGTTTAACATCAAAGAGTCCTGTGTTTGAATACTATCAAAG
>NW_024377437.1:0-25482 GCF_016835505.1 Polypterus senegalus
GGGTTTTTTTAAAAGGTAAGGGCCAAAAGTACAGAGTCTGCAATTGCACACTCAAGAATGATTACAGAACAAATTGTTGCTCAGATCTTCTAATATCCCTCCCTTGTAAGATGAATTCTGAGTTAGATGACCTTGTGGAGATTCCTCTATGTTTTAAACATTAGAAAAAGACTAGCTCAATAGCTGCTACAGAGTAAAGATGTTTTTTCTGTCATGAATTTAATATGAGCTATGTTATGAGTTCCCAACATGTAATCAGGCTACTGAAGATAAATCATTCACGGAAAGATCTGAGTGGCATACCCCAGCTGAAAGCGAAGATTAAACAGCATTTGGGAAAGCTGAAGAAAACTGGTATTTTACTTAGTCTAGGGCCCTTATCCTCACCCATGGTAGTAATGCATTTAAAAGACAGGACAGATATAGATATGTTGAACTACAGAACCTTAAATTGGTATATAATTCCAGATCAGCACACTTTGCCCAGAACTGATGGTGCTCTCCCCTACCTTAGCAAAAGTTGGTTTTGTGTATTAGATCTCAACATAGATACTTCAGATTCTTCTTTCTGAAAATGACAAGAAAGAGACAACTTTTTTTTTTTTTACGTGTCCTGTTGGCTGTAAGCAATCAAATTGATGTCTGAATGCTGGCGACTACCTTACAGTTTTCTCTCAGGTGGGCGTTACAGCTTCTGCTGGCGTCCGCCCTGATACAAAACTTTATTAAAATATTTTTAGATGTTTTTAAGATTGAACGGACCACGGAGACAAAGTGAAAGAAAAGAAGAGAGAAGAAGAGATGGAGGTAAAGGGGAGGTTTTAGTATAGAATAACAATAAATGACCAGAATCCAGCTTCTAGACCTGCAGAAAGAGAGGGGGAACAAAAAAACCACAAGACAAAAACATTGCTGCATCAGCTACTGAAGATATATAAAGTAAAATGTTTGCTGACAATCATACAGTAATATTACTGAGGCATTTAAGGCCACCACAACCTTAGATCATGTGCTGAAGATGTCCAAGTCATACTTATGAAATCACCAATGATGAGCACCTGTGTTGCCTATCGCTTGTATAATGTAAGGTTTCTCTATAGGAGCATCAATAGTAGTGTGAAGGGCCCCAGACCTGCCCCCAAAGCGTGCAGGAAGATGGAGGAGTTCAAGCCCAGAGATCAGAGGTCACCCCAGGCAGGGAGCGCCAGGGGAGGCCGTCACCAGAAAGCCCAACCCCACCTGAGAGCAGAGAGGATCACCCGGGGTCACAACCAGCAGCGGCAGAGTCGGGAGATATCAGCGGCAAGCCCTCAGGCCGCCCAGCCGCTCTCCCGAGTGGGCGGGCGGAGACAGCAGCCAGGGACCCGAGGCGACCCACCCGCCGAGATCCAGCAGAGCCCAGGGAACCAGATCCCACCAGGCAGCCACGGGCGACCAGACAGATGCTTAAGGCAGGGGAGGTAGGCAAGATGTTGTAGTATTGCCAGATGTCCCAGGAGAGGAGAGTCCAAACCCACCTGACTATACAGTCACACACAAACACAGTCATACACTCCCTCCCTCATGCTCTCACACCATACAACCCAAGACTTACAGGATGTACAGCAGACACCCATTCACACTCCCACACCACCCTACCTAACTCTGGTCGGTGCTGCCGTGCCAGAGGTACAGCCATTCCTGGGCGTCAGGAGTTGCCCGTTCCGCAGGGGCAATAGTGAGCAGGCACCCCCATCCAACGTAGACAAAGCAACCCACCACTCAGACCACAGGCAGGCGGCCAGCTCCCACTCCTAGCCTCCAGCCCGGCAGCATAACTGAGAACAGAAGTGTGATAAGACCTCTAGTCTCCCTCGCCTGCTCTAATGTAGTGTTGGTGTGTGCTGATAAGGTGCATTTTGTGGTTGGGGGCGCAGTATCCCGGCACCATGTGGCCTACACCAGCTGATGCCAACCACAGCCCCACCTCCCCAAAACTCTCCGTGACTAGGTGCAGTTTAAAATTGGAAGTGGACACCGGCACTTTCGGAGTGAGGCTGAAATTTCCCCCACCGGATGCCGTTGGTGTGCCTCCCAAGGCCCTAAGTGTAGCATTTGTGTGGAATGTTGTTTGTGGAAGTGTTTAATGTGCAAATAAGAATGGGGTGTAGGCTGCCACAGGACTCGAGCGGGATCAACCCACCCCTGACACCCACACCCCAGGCCCTATGTGCATGTTTGTGTGATGATGTGAGAAGGAGCAGGAGGAGGAAATGTCTGGGATGGGAGGAGCGGCTGAGGGGCCTGGGCCTCGGGGCAGCTCCCCTACTGGCCCAATGGCACCTCCGTTCCCAAAATCCACCGCGGAGGCCCCAGCCCTATCTAGCCATGTCCCGAAGCAGCAGCATCACAGAGGCCCGCAGGTCTGAGGCCACCACCCCACCACCAGCAGAATATTTACTCCCATCCCATTTACTCAACATTCAGATTAAGTAAGACGCAAGACACCCAGGATAAGCGGGATCCATCCCCCCCGGACATCCCCCTCCCCATGGTGCGGAACTGCCGCACGTTCGGCCCTCTTCCGGCAGCGTACATGCCAGGCCCAATCCCCAGGCCCACCCTTATCCCCATCCGAGGGCGGCCGCCCCAAACCTAAGCCACCAGGCCCACACCCAGACCAACCCAGGGCATTGCGGCCACTAGGCAGCGACCCAGCCACCGTCAAGGCCCCTAAGGCCCTACACACAACCACCAGAGCCACACCCGGAGTGGCCTCCAGCACCACCAGAGTGGGGCAGCAGCCCCCAGCCCAAGACCCCCTAGTAGACCCACCCCAGGGATCCTCCAGATACTCCAAGCTCAGACTCTCCACCACATCAACCACAGCATCCCGCAGGCACTTATCAATGACCCTCCATCATGCTATGTGATGGAACCGATCAAAGGAGCCCAGAGATTGATTTGAAGTGGAGGCAGAGGCTGTCTCAGTGTAATATGATCCAATAAAAGATTTCTATACTGGTTAATGCAAAGATTATCTTTGTTTTCAGTTTATGAGAATAGTTTTCTTAGCGATGCATATGGCAGTGAGAACCACGTGAACCAAATTTGTTTCAATCGGGACATCCTCTAGGTTCCCCAGCAAGCAAAATGAGGGGGAATTTGGGATATCACATTTCAGACACTTTGACAGGTCTTCATACTCTATACCAGAATCCCTGAACAGGTGGACGATGACCACAGTGCGTGATATAACTGTCAGGAATGTTGTCTGTCAGTGTGTGCAGGTGTCAGATGGCACAAATCCCATCCTGAACATCCGATGACCTGTATAGTGTACTCTGTGTAGAATTTTGTATTGAATTAGTTGTAAATTGGGGTTTCTGATCGTTTTAAGTTTTTAAACAGGTTTGGGACCAGAAAGTCTGATCAAAGCTAACTAATAGATCCTCCTCCCATTTGCCTATAGGAATTGCTATTGTATCATCTATTTTGGTCAATGTTTTATATACTTTAGACAGTAATTTGGGGTGTTTGAATTACAAGTCTAATACCCTTGTGATGTGTTTGTAATTCTACTTTAAGCTTAAATTTTTCTTTAACTACTGATTTAATTTGGAGATATTCTAAAATCTATTCTTGTCTATCCCAAATTGGGAGACTATTCTGTTAAATGGAATGAAATCCAATCCTTCAACTATGTGTTCCATGTATAGAATTCCTTTTACTTTTCCAGTATGGGAGGTTCATCATTTTATTGTTTTGCAATATGTCAGGATTATTCAGATGGGTGTCGTCTGCATGGAATTAGTGAAGACTCCGTCATTTTAGATATTCCCACCATGCTGTCAGTGAGGTACTGATATTAATACTTTTAAAGCTTTCATGCTTTCTTATTTTTGAGCTAATAAACGGTAGGTCCGAAAGCTCTATAGTATTGCAAAGTGTCTGTTCTACATCTAACCAGGACTCATCCAGCGGGTTATGTTGTAACCATCTTGGTATATATTGGAGCCTGTTGGTTAGAAATAATGATAGAAGTTGGGTAGATCCAACCCTCCTCTATCTTTGGTCTTCTGTAGTGTTTTTAAGCTAATTATGGCGGTTTATCCTTCAAAGGAATTTAGTGATGGAGGAGTCAGGGATCTAAACCAATCAGATGATGGCTTGTTTGGGATCATAGAAAATAAGTAATTGATTCTTGGTAAAACCATCATTTTAATTGTGGCAACCCTCCCCATAAGTGATGTCGGTAGGATTTCCATCTAGCAAGATCATCTTCCACTTTTCTTTAATAGTGGGATGTAGTTTAGTTTAGTTAGATCTGCCAGCCTGGGAGACACATGAATGCCAGGTATGTAATATTCCCTGATTCCAATTGTGTATTAAGGGAATTGACAAAAGAGAAATTAATTGGAAGAATTGTGGATTTTAACCAGTTTATTGAATAATCTGAAACTCTTGAAAAGGAGTTTATTAGTTCAATTGCCTGGGGAGAGAGGATTGAGAATTCTGAAGATAAAGTAACACGTCATCTGCATAAAGACTGATTTTATGTTCTATGTTCTTACACTTTATGCCTTTAATAACTGTAGTTTGCCTGATTGCTGCTGCTAGTGGTTCAATAAAGATAGAAATAGCGAGGGGAGAGAGGGCATCCTGCCTGGTCCCCTCTGAAGACAGAAGCTATCTGATGTTTGGTCATTTGTCCTGGCGCATGCTGTTGGTGAACTGTATAAAATTTTTAACCAGTTTATGAAGAAGTTTCCAAAACCAAATTTATTTAAAGATGCAAATAAGAACTTCCAGTTAACTCTATCAAAAGCCTTTTCTGCATCGAGAGATAATATACTGGTTTCCATGTTTCTGCTATAAGAAAAGTCTATTAAGTTGAGTAATCTACGTGAATTTGTGGATGAATGTCTCCCTTAATGAAACCAGTTTGGTCTGGATGTATTATGAAAGGGGTTACCTTCTCTAATCTTTTTGCTAGGGCTTTACAAATTATTTTCAGGTCAACATTAATAAGAGAATTGGGATAGCTGGTAGGAAATATAGGATCTTTGCCTGCTTTTAACAGGGGGACTAATGTTGGCTGAATTCATGTTTGGCTGTAGTCTACCATTTTCTTGTATTTCACACATCATTCTGAAGAATGTTGGCGCCAGAATGATCCAGAATTCTTTGTAGAACTCTGCTGGAAACCCATCTGGACCTGGAGCCTTCCTATTAGGCATGGGTTAAGAGCTTCCGAAGCTCATCTGATGTTAATGGCGAGTCAGGACTGTAAGCTTGGCTATCTGATAATTTAGGAAGTATTATCCTGTCTAGAAACTCATTGATCTCATTATCTGATGGGTTAATCTGTGGTGAGTACAAGGTTTTGTAAAAATCTCTGAAAGTGTTGTTTATTCTTTCAGGGTCATATACTATATTCCCAGTTGAGTCTTTAACAGCAGATATGGCAGTTTTCTCTTTGTTTATTTTAACTGGTTGGCTAAAACTTGCCTGATTTATTACCGTGTTCAAAGTTTTCTATTCGTAGTCTTTGTGCTAAAAATTGTGTTTTGTCAATAATTCCTTTAAGTTCTAGTTTACTTTTACTAATTTGTTTTGTAATTCTTCTTCTGGGGATGCCTCTGGAGACTTAATGATTTCTTCTAATTCCTGAACGTTTGTTTTCTATTTTTTCTTGATGTGATGAGAGGAAATTATTTTACCTCTCATCACTGCTTTCCCTACCTCCCAGAGAACAGATGCTGATGTTCAGGAATGTCATTGTGTTCTAAATATAAAGCCCACTCTTTTTTTAATATTCCACAAACCATTCATCTTTAAGCAGTGACGTATTAAACCTCCAGTTTTTACCTGATGGGATTGTTTTCTTATTTAACAGAGTTAAAGAAACTGGAGCATGATGCTGACAACTATAGGGTGTATCTCAGTGTCTGAAATGTCAAATAATGAGCTGCTGACTAGAAAATAGTCCAAGCGTGGTGAGTGATGAACATGTGAGAAAAAAAGTATACTCTCTAGGCTGGGATAAAAGATGCCATGCATCACGAAAGCCCATAATCACTCATATACTGTTTGACTATATTAGTGGAATGCCAACTGCTGAGTCCCAGCTGTACTGAGCCTGTCTGAAGAATGATCCATCCAAAATTAAAATCTCCCATGAAGTATAAGTGGACAGTCAAGTGTTAGGAGAGTACAGAGAAAAAATTATGAAAGAATTCGGGGTCATCTATGTTTGGACAGTATATGCTAACAATACATAAGCTTTGATTTTGTATAGATAGTTTTAGTATTATAAATCTACCATCTGGATCTGAGACTGTGTCCAATACTTTGATATTTGTATTTTTGTGTATTAAAATAGCTACACCTCTTTGTCTGGAGTTATAGGCGGCAGAGAACAGTGTGGGAAACTCAGATGTTTTAAGTTCATCTGCACTGCTGGCGAGCCTATGAGTCTCTTGTAATAAGACAACATCTGCCTGCAGTCTTTTAAGCTGATCAAAAATCTTTAATCTCTTCTCTCTAGAGCCAGTTCCATGAACATTCCAGCTGACAAACCTTAGTGTACCCATAGTTGTGTGTGTGATTAGCTAATGTATGGTGCCTTCAGGTGAGTTAGTTAAGTAAATAAATGTATAATTTAATCTGAAGAAAAAAAATTAAAAAAATAAAAATAAATATATATATATAAATAAAATAAAGCAATAAATAAGTAAATAAAAATATATACATAATAATGCTATAACAATAATAATATTATTAATGCTGATGATAATAATAATATGAATGCTGAAAATAAATAATAATAATAATAATGCTGATAATAATAGTGCTAATGATAATGATAAAAAATAAAAATACTAATAATAATAGTGCTGATAATAATAATAATAATTGACTGATGATAATACTAATGCTGATAATAATAATAATCATTCTGATAATATATAAAGCTGATAATAATCAGACAATAATAATAATAATAATAATAATAATCAGACAGAACCAAAAGTGTTTGTGGTTGTATGATAAAATGTAATAATTATAATCTAGTGTTTGTATGTGCGTTGTGTGTATTACTGGCCGGTGTGAGGAAAGTTGTTGACAAAGAGACAACTTTTAACTAGCCAGTTAGGTTCTTCCAGTCTGAGAGGATGCCTCAAGGCATATCTGAGCTCCAGTGTGTTTAATGAGTTATGGAAAGAACTGTAGGAGATATACATTTATTTGAGGTTTGCTGTAATTGCTTGCATATCAAGAAGTGGTGGACAGTGGTGAAACCTGATGTAAAAAGAGCCAGGAAAGGTCTGCTGTAAGCCTAAAGAGGTATTTGGAGAAAGATGGAATAGAGTAATTTGAGGCAGCTGACCAGCAGTTTTCATTACTAGAAGCCTAGCACACTCTGAGAAAAATACCTTGTACACAAACTGAAATGTGTACAGTATATAGGTGGACAAGCTACATGACTACAGTATCTGTATGGAGGAAAGTTTGAGCTACAAACAGATAACAATATTCTGACTTACACACTAACATCACCAAATTGGATGTTGCAGGGCATCAATGGTTCACAGCTGTGTCTGGTTATGATTTTAACCTCAAGTATCGATTTGTCTGTTGTACACATAAGAGCCCATTGGAAGGTGAGGATTGGACAAGCATTTCATCTAATGTGGTGAGAGACCTATGTCAGCAGTCAATCCTACCTATCCTTCATTTAACAGAGTTATTATCTATTTATGTGTCTATATAAAGATAGTTTCTGCAGCATACAGCAACCAGGCTACATTAAGCACTGCATCACTAGCAGGATGAACCTCTCTGATCTGTCAACCCGCAGCAAGAAGACCCTTTTCTAGGTGAGGTGTGAAATGTATATGAGAAGGAGATATTCATAAGGTAAACAAGAAAATATAAAGATATCTCTTTACTTATGTGAGAATGGGAAAGGTTGAAGATGGAAGATGGAATGATGTTCTGCTAACAAATTCACCAAACAAACCAAAGCATAAACAGTTGCTGTTGCCACAGAAATGTCACTAGATTATACTCAGATCATTGCATGATATCTCTGGAAGTTTGGGTCTAGATAAGACCTATGAATTTATTAGAGATCACCTTTCAGCCATCTGAGCAGCAGTGGACCAATGGACTTAGTGTGTATGCACAAGCGTTTCCTTCCAAGATCAGAAGGCATCTCACTGTAGCAAAGGGACAGTGGTAGAAGTACTCATTCACTATGGTCAACCCAATCTTGTACATTCAAAGTCAAGGAAGAAATTTTGAGAGCCTGTTCATTCATGAGTTGTTGGATTTGTTAGGCGTGAAGAAAACAAGAACCAGTCCATATTATCCTCAGAAAATAACAAAATAAGTATGTCCTTCTCAAGTTTGGAGTTTTTTATGAGATCTTTGGATGGTAGATGAGTTTTCAGAGATGGATGACTAGTTAGAAATAGTTTTTTCTACCTCCTAGATATTTTTCCAAAAAGTTGAGCTTTGCTTGCACAGAGCAACTTTGAAGTAGAACTTTAAAGAGTCAAGACTGTAGCAAAAAGGATGTGAGGTCTCCTAAAGGCTCCATGGGAGAGAATTTGGGCTACTAGACCCAAAGTTCCAAACAAACTCTTATAACTTCCAAAATCTATAAAATGTGCAAAAATTACCTTCTAAGGAAAGGAACCACAACACCTTTGGCTAGGAATGACAAGACAGCAGAATCTTTATAAACAAGAGCATTTATTCAGAAAATCCTCAAAAAGAACAACAAATGGCAAAAAAAGGAGTTGCCTAAAAGACAATCCTAGCAAAGCAAAAATTCTAATAAATCCAGAAAATCCATATTCAGTGTAATGCACTCGAAAGAACTCCAATGGATGAGTGAAGTATTTGCACTTTGGCATCTTAAGATAAAGGCTGATGGTAGTTCTTCAATGGTAACAGCAGGGTAGATCTGCCTCTTGGGGTTCCACCCACAAAATACAAGGGGCATAGTGAAACAATTCATTAAAGATATGTATTAAACAATTTTAAAGAGGCAGAACATAGTTAATAAAAATAAACAACACCAAGAAAAATAACACAGAAACATGAAAAAGAATGATTCATAGTTAGCAAAAACAACAGAAAATAAATACAAAACACTGTATATAAAGCAACTTTTAATAAAACGGTAAAGCAACAAAATGTCAATGTTACACTAAATCTTTGATGCCAAACACATACACATATTCTTGAGGCATCCTGAGAATGAAAAAAGTATCGGTGGCATCAAACATTTCTAATGAGGTTTCAATTTTATCAATAATTGATAGTCAATGAATGGTACAAGAACGGCAATGATTCTTTTTGAAACTTGTAAATTGGTAAGAAATATATATAATTTAAATGATTTTGTTCTAAATGAACCCCTTAATAAAAACATTTTTTCAGTACATGCAAGTCAAAGATTTTACTAGCAGAAACAGCTCACTTCTGTAACCTTACCCATTATTAACTATCATAGGGCTTTAAAACAAAGTACTAATACTGATAAAGAATTTTAAAATGAAACTAGCACTTTAATAATAGTGCACCCTAGACAATGAGGCACATTTAAGAATATGACCTTATTATTAGATTCTCATTAAACAAATTGAAGTCAATCCTGGATAGTATAAACTCTTTTAATGTTGCAAGAAACAGTGTGATTGAGCTGAGGATTGTCCATGGATCCTTCAATTTAGACTGCATTGCAGACATTTTCAAGCACCCATCTCCCCATACCACATGTTTTAACTGCTATATGCCCTTTGTTGAAACTTTTTTGCACCTCAAGTTTTACCAATTTATCAAGCAGTTTTGGTGTTACTATTAAATTTCATCATGTTAGCCCATTTTTGGTAATCCAACTGGGATTATATTTTCTTAATGAGCAGACTGATAAAATAACCTTCACCACATACTGGTGCACCATCTCATTCAGCTTATATAAAGAAATTCTATCCCTCCTTGAACTGTAGAACTGATGTTAGAAGAAAAGGCTTAACAGCATAATCAAACTTACTTTACATTGCTGTAAAGAATTTTAGCCATTTTAGTATCAGCTTCAGACTATGTTTTACTTTTTCTTTTTCTTCCCTCTTTACTTTTTGCTTAATGAGAAAGGGTGGTGTTAATGTAATTACTAGGCAATGTGATTAAAATGTAATCCTGTCTATAAGTATTTTACAAACATCACTTACATTGCATCCTTCTTTCCATGTCAAATGTCTTGATTGAGTTATTGGAACTGCCTTTTTATACTTAATTGATGATTCATACATAGTACGTTTCAAGGCAAAATAAAAATGAGCTCCAGAGTTCAAACCAATGTACAAATATGATCAAGTTGCTTTATGCTAAAGAAATGTGATGAAAACACATAGCACATAGATATTTCAATATGACACAAAACAGAATCGCTTACCAAGTAGAACCTAATGAAGAAGATCTGTTTACCATTGTGATGCTGTCTATCTCCAAAATGTAAGGTCGGACTAATTTATGACAAAAGATGATGTCAATAGACATGCAAATGCTAATTTTGTAAATTACAGGATGAACTGATTAAAATTCTGTCTGCTCACCTATTTCGTTGTTTGAAGGTCACTTACTCTCATTTTTGGTGCACCAGAATGAAGCAATAAAACAATTTCATCTCTCTCTGAAGGGAGGGATGCAAAAATAATCTTTTCAAATACAAATGTGTATAATTATATAAATTGTGTGTTTTACTTTATTTTATAATAAGGGAAAAGATACGACAGTAAAAATACATATACATAAAAAATGATTATGTGTACTGGTCCTTTGTTAATGATCTTTTTAATACCAATAGTAGTTGGGTTTAAGAAGAAATGTAAAGAAAACATCAAAAGGCGATGTAAAAATTTGAAGAATCACATTTCCAAAAACATCTGTAACCTAAATTTCGCAACACAAACACATATCTGAAAACTATTTGGGAGAAACAAAAGCATTAAAATCACAGAAAATTAATAAACAATTTTAATACTTAGTTTAGTATTTGAAACAATGGGTGTAAGCTTATATTTATGTCTAAATGTAAACTAAAATATATATCTGTATGTGAATGATTAAAAATCATTTTAGGTCTAAAGTAACAGTGATTTAGGGAAAACCCATTGACATCCTAAATATTGTTATAGCTCAGACACACTTCATGATAAACAAATTTCCCAAAAGTAAATAACAAAAGTTATGTTGTTTGTGTGTCATATCCATAGATCCTCTTATTTCAAGAAAAATAGTTGACATTTTAGTATTTTTTTCTCCCGTTAATGGTAGACCTTGTAATGAAATTTAAAAAAGAATCAATTTGTTGAGTCTTTTTTCAGCCAGAAATGAGCAACTTAGACTTTCTCAATATAAGCACATTAGACTTGAAAAGTATTTACAATGTAGAGTTCTTATTTGAAAATGACCCTGTTCACAAAATAGCAGTCTGATGTTTTTTATTTTCATGTTTACCAATCTTCTAAAATCAAAAAATGTTCCAAAGACCCGATAAATATTCCATAGTTTTTATTTAAAACTAAAAATTTTGCAGTTGGAGCATAGAAACCTTTTCCCCAAATCGTTTACATTTAAACCTCTAGAAAAGAAATAACACCCTTTATCAAAGTTTAATGGCTTGACAAGACAGGGGATGACAGTTCTTCTCAAATTAAAGAATAATATTTTCTTCAAAGATGACATCAAGGGGAGAAAAGTCAGAGAAGAGATGAGGTGAGAGAAAAGCAACAATCAAAATCAACAGGTTGTTGAGGGATTTAGTATGCAAAGCCGCCCGGAACTTAATTTCTTGAGTTTTTATGAATTGCTCATTGCGGGCCCTCAAACCATCTTGCAATGCGTCCCTTTCTGTAAAGGGAAATCAACTGGGCAACAACTTGCACTAAAGGAACCTTTTTTTTCTTATTAAATTAAAAAATAAATTTATTTAAAAAAAAAAAAAAAAAAAAAAAAAAAAAAAAAAAAAAAAAAAAAACCCCCCCCCCCCCCCCCCCCCCCCCCCCCCCCCCCCCCCCAATCTGGGAAAATGGGCACAGCTCTCATTCAGACTTTTTAAAGCCATGAACTTGACCTATTCATGTTCTAAATCATACTCAACAATTATGTTCTGGTTTTTCTTTTCCTGTTGTGCATTTTTTTTTATTGTTTGACTAGGCCTAATAAATCCAAAAAACTTTGTTGGCCTAAGACTAGCAAATTTTTTAATGTATTATAATTGAAAAAGGGCCACATTACAAAAATATCCAAAAAAATGCAAAAATAAGATACAAAAAAAACTCAGAACCCAAACAACTCACAAAAAAATACACAAAAAAGGGACTAGTCCATAATTCAAATTTAGAATCCCCCTTTTTGTAAAGCAAAAAGTCAAAAAGGCGAAATCCCAAAAAATGGGCATTGAAAGAAGTGTGTTGCCATCTTATACAGGAGATTATAGGACTTGACAGGATAATTCTGAGTAGATACTTTTAAAATAAAAGTGGGTTTTTTTCAAAAATAGGGAAATTTTGTAGCCAGCTGCATCTAAAATGTGGAGGGAAAAGATCTGTGGAGGGGAAAAGATTGTTTATTTAATCATATTCTTGTTTTTAAATATTATTTTTGAACCCATTTTCATTTTGCCCTTTTTTTCTTCTGTCTCTGTTTTTTTGTTTAATATTGTTTGTTTATTATTTTTTTTATTTTTTTTGCTATTTTGGATTATATGTATTGTTTTCTTATTCTTTGCCCTGTCCCCCTTTGAAGTGCCTTAAAAATGGCCATTGAATGTCCAGCTATGTGAACTCCCAAATTATGTATAAAAAACCTTAGAGGGAATAATTTTTTTTTTTTGTTTTTTATTTTTATTCCGTCATTTAATTCTTAGTTTTTTTTGGATATACAGGTTTTTACCCCCCCTCATTTTTTGGCATTGTGATTCATTGGGTTTCTTCCATTTTCTTTTTACCCCTTTTGTAAATTTTTTTTGTTCTTTTTAATCCCAATAAATTATTTAAATAAAAGAACTTTTTTTTTTTCATTTTTTAACAGAAGGTTTGGTGAACCTTGGTGAAATGCTGTCCACGAGTTTTATTAGGGCCCATCCCTCTTGAAATTTTTTGAAAGGTAGGATCACAACAAAAAAAAGCTGACAATCAGTGTCAATTTATGAAGCACCTCAAAAAAATTTTAGGAAATATACAAAAGTCTAACCAGGTAAAAATTTTCCTTTTCCAGAGTACAACATTTGGTATCAATTTTATGATACCACAAGTAAAAAAAAGCACCTGATGACATTTTTTAGTTTTGATTATAGCGCCAAAAGCTTCCCCCAAAAAATGGTCATACTTTCAGAGAATCACATTTCTATGGCCAATGGGAATCCTGTAAAATAACATTGTAAATTAACATGATTGTTCCTATTTTTTTGAAGTTGTGTTCACTCCTTCAGTGTTAATTGTCTTCCATACTGTGCCTGTCTCCATGATCCTTTATCCTATGCCCTGCCCTTTGGTTCTGGGGTTGTAAAGTAAATCATCAAAGGGTTTGCTGAATGCAAAGCACAAAAACAACATTTATTTTTATAGAACATTTTCAGATAAAAATGTATGAAAAATGCAAAAAAAGTTACATGGAAAAAAAAGCACACTTACATAAGACAGATTTATTGTATAAGAAGAGTACTATAGGGTTTTAAATATAGTTTTTTTTAAATCTCTAAATCCCCGTATGATGATAAACTCAGTTGGACAGGGTGGGGACACAAAAACTTTGATCAGGCACGAATGCCCAACAGTAGAAAGGAAAAAATGAAAAAAAGAATAAAAATTGCAGATTCTTTGAAGAGTAATAATTATATCCTATCTAATTTTTTGTAAGGGTCAAAGGGGCCAAAGAGCACAACAGGTACAATGTTTGCTCTGAGGGTTATGGGAATATAGAAAACCAGAAAAAGTTGCATTGTGTCTTTTGGTGGGGAACCTGGGGGGCATTTTTGGGGGCAGGGTGGGGGATTTTTTCAAAAAAAAAAAAAAACTCAAAATTTTAAATTTTAAAGGAAAAATTTTAAAAAATTGAAAATCCCCAAACCAAAAAATCCCAAAAAAATTGGGAAAAAAAAATTTCCAAAAAAATTAAATTTTTTAAATTTTGTTTATTTTAAACTTTCAGGGTTTTATTTTAAATGTCTTTTAACTTTGTAAATTTTAAAAACAATTTGGGTTTAAAATAACAATTTAAAAACCCCTTCAATTTTAAAATTGTTAAATTTCAAAAAAAAAAAAAAAAAAAAAAAAAAAGTTTTTTTTTTTTTTTTTTTTTTTCTAAAATAAAGTTGACATTTTGGGATTATTCTCCTGTTAATGGTAGACCTTGTAATGAATTAAAATGAATAATTTGTTGAGTTTCTTTCAAACCAGAAATGAAACTTAGACTTTCTCAATAAAGCACATTAGACTTGAAAAGTATTTACAGAGTAGATTCTTTTTGGAAAATGACCTGTGCACAAAATAGCAGCAGAGATTTGATTTTATGTTACACAACTTCATAAAATACAAAAGATTCAGATTACCAGAAAAAAATTCAGGAGTATTATTTAAAAACAAAAATTTGCAGTTGGAGCATAGAAACCTGTTGGACTCTAAAATGGTTTAACATTTAAACCCTCTAGAAAAGAAAACACCCTTTATCAAAGTTTTAAAATGGTTTGACAAGACAGAGATGACAGTTCCCTTCCTCAAATAAAAATGTTTTTCTTCAAGGGTACATCGGGGAGAATGTCAGAGAAGAGATGAGGTGAGAGAAAAGCAACAATCAAAATCAACAGGGGCTGTTAGAGCATTTAAATATGCAAAGGGCCCGGCAAAACTTTTAAATCATTGGGAGATTATGTTATTCTATTTGCCTTTAAACCATCTGCAAAAAGCGTCCCTTGTAGGGAAAACAACTGGCAAAAAACTAGAAACCATAAATTAAAAAAATCATACTTAACCAGTGAAAATCTTGTGAATATAATTTAATAGCTACATTTTAAAAAAACGATGGTGGCCTGGTAGGTTTATGAGGATATGTAGAAATAGTAATAAATTACATTAAAGTTAGTTGAGACAAAGAAGGCCTAATAGATTCGGATATTATCTAAGCTGCCTTTTCAACAAATAAAAATAATAATTTTTAAACCCCCAGATGGTTGGACAAACCAAGACACAAACACAAATGAGACTCCATCTTGATAATAGCAGTTTATTTAACAATGAATGATCCACAGCTGTATTCAAAAGAATCATTTTCCCCCACTCTTATAGCCATGGTGAACCCCCCTTTCATAAAATAATACTTACTGAATATTTAAGCCAATCTGTCCCTACATTCTGTTTTCATTTTTTCAGGTTTTTGCAATTGTCGCAGTGTTGCACTCTGTGATACCTCCTTATCTTCTGAGAGGGTGATTTATCCATTGTCGGGAGTTGCATGCCTTCTTGAACATTCCCAGGCTTAAAAATGTAATGCAAATGTTTAAGTCTCCTGAATGCAGAGCTCATCACACCTTTGTGATGTTTTCTGTCAATTACCCATCCACCCCTGCTATCTTCAGAACAATATCGCTATTGCAATGCAGTTTGCATCCATGAAAACCCCTTGCGTTTGCTGCATGAACATATTCCTGCTCACCCACAGTTGGGGCGTGATTTTTATGTGCAAGCCTTCACAGCACAAAACCGGGACTTGTGATTTGCGGGGAATGCATCTTGCTTTAATATATCTTATAGGAAAAGTAGAAATAAAATCTGCATATTACCTTCTGTGAAGACAGGCGGGTCATGCCTGGATGCCCCTGCTGCATAATGTCCTGGGAAGCCACCATGGAGTCACCCTCCCCGAGCTAATAGGCCATAAACCTCCCGGCTGTATATTGTCCCGTCTTCCACTGGCTCTATGGGCATAGTCCAAAGACCTGGTTGGATAGTGAGCGTGGCTTAGTGCGCGGGGGCCAACACCAGTTGCGAGTTTCAGCCCCACCTGAGTGCACAGGGCCAGGGAATCAAGTGGACGTGGAACACTTCGTCCTTTGTATAAAAAGTACAACCTCTTATTTGAAATCAAAATTGGTGACGGTATAATGGAGATTTCTGGGAGGATTGATGCCAGGAAGGGTTAATTTAATGTTTTGTGCTTTGTGGAACTGTGTTGTGCATGTGGACACGGGAAAATGTGCCTCAAAGAGAGAAAATTAAAAGCTCTGTTTAGTTACCCCAGTCCCTGATTTGACAGCCGGGTCAAGCGCTATATAAGCGTTACACTAATAATATAGAAAAGATTTGTTGAACAAACCCAAATATTACTACTGCAATGCTGCATTGTCTCCTCTACTAAAAATGTTTCTTATTAACAATTTTTCATTTCATTGTAATGTCAAAATTTTACAATTGCATTTGAAGTTGATACGCTTTTAAGCTTTCTGCCTGAACTCCATCAATAATGGTAGTCCAAAGTCGGACAGTTCACAAGTCTGCATAATAAACCTGTGAAGATGGAAAGTTCACTAAATTGAGGAAAATTGATTAATGCCTAAAGACTTAAGATTTGCCATTATTTCAGGATTGCTCAATCTGGAATATAGGCAGCTACATTCCTAGACTTGTTTGTGCTCATAGAAGCTGAACTAATTATGTTCTAAATCAACTCAGCAATTATGTTCTGGTTTATCATTTCCGTCTTGCATTTTTCATATTTTACTAGCTAAATAACAAAAGATTCAGTTCAGGCCTTCACTGATGAACCTTTTAAACGTAACATGAAAAGTCCACATTACAAAAATATTCCGAAAAGCAATGAAAATAAGATACAAAAGAACTCAAGAACCGAAACTATTATAGAAAACATTTCAAAAAGGTACAGTCATAATTCAAATTTATAGAATCCTTTATGAAAGCAATAAGTCAGGGCAGCAATTCAAAAACTGACATTGATCGAAGTAGGTTCATTATATCGGAGATTATAGGACTTGACAGGACTGAATCCTGAGTAGATACTTAATATAAAAGTGGCTTTCAAAACTAGAACTTCTTGTAGCCAGCTGATCTAAAATGTGCGGGAAAGATGGTACAGAGAAATTGATGTTTACTTAATCATATTCTTGTTCTTACATTATTTTGAACCCTATACTATTCAATTTGACTTAGTATTTTCTTCAGTCATGAATATTTGTTTAATATTGTTTGTTATTATTATATTTTATGCTATGTTTGGATTATATGTATTGTTTTATATCTAAACCCAGGCCTTTATGAAGAACTTAAGGAAAGGCTAGCCATTGAATTCACAGCTATGTGAACTGCCAGAATTATTATTAAAACCTCAGAGGTAAATTTTTATTGTTTTGATTTTGATCTGAAATTAATTCAGTTTTATTTTGATGACAGGTTTGACCCCGTCCTCTTAATACAAAAAGATTCATTGAATTTGCTCATTTCTTGCACCCTAAATCTAATGTTAAGACGTTTTGAACCTAATAAATTATTTAAATGTAAAGCACTTAGTTTTGTTTGCATTTGAACAGAAGCGCTGTAGAACCTTGGGAAAGAAAGTCCACTAGTTTTTTGAGTTTCGATCCCTCATGAAATTTTTTTAGTAGATACAACAAATAGCTGTAATCAGTTCAATGTAAATGCACCTCAAAAATTTCTATACGGAAGTTATACTAAAAGTCTAACAGTATAAAATTTCTCCTCTCAAGAGTACAACTTTAGAATTCAATTTATGATACCACAAGCAAAAATAGCACCTTGATGCTTTTTGCTAAAATTGGAATAAGCGTAAAGGATACCCAGAAGATAGTCAACTTTCAAGAAGAATCACATTCTGCTAACAATGGAATGCCTCGTAAATACTTATTGTAATTAACTTGATGTTCAATTTTATAATTGTGTCATCCTTCATGTCCCCCACTCTTCTTTTCTTTCCGTCCTTGTGGTGCCTGATCCACCCTATCAAAGCTTATGATCAACTTGCAGACTAGCCAGAAGTCTACAATAATCATCAAGGGTTTGGAATCAAAACCAAAAGACGTTCATTTATTTGAGGTAGACGCCCATGGGGATAAGAAATTCAGTGAGATGTCAAAGAAGTTAGTTATGGCAAAATGCACCTTACTAGTACATTTATGTTAATAAGTGACTATAGGTTTAATTTTATAGTTTTTTTTTAAGTTTCTAAATCCCAGTATGAGAACAACTCAGCTGACAGGTGTACATGAAGACTTTTGAATAAAAGAATGCCTAATAGTAAGAGAAAAAATGAAAAAAGTGAATAAAGATTGGAGATTCTTTGAAGACTAATCTATATGTCCATTTAATAGGTTAGGATCAGAGAGCAAAGAGTCAACAGGTACAATTGTGTTTGCTCTGAGTGTGATTGAGAGTAGAGAAAGCCAGATAGGTTGCATGGTTTGGGACCTGAGAGAAAGCAATGACAGGGTGGCTAGAGAGGAGCTGTGTATTGTACGAGGAGTCAGGTGTGGGAGAAGTACTGAGGTTGTACAGGATATGAATGGAGGAAAGTTGAACAGTGGTGACCCTAACCAATCTCGGATTTATTAAGGCAAAAAGAGTGCAGAGGAGGAGAATGTCAGAGAGATGAATCGTGGTTACACAGGTAAGTGAAAGAACGAGGCACTCGACAAAGATTTCAGAAATTCTGTCCAAACGAAGGTCCTAGGGAAGAAGGTCAGCTGGATAAACTATTACGACATCTAGAGTGCGTTGATAACATGAACGATGCGTCACTTCAGGACAAGTAAGCTTCAGTTGCACGCTTGTGAAAATCGGGTGTTTCGACTTTGCAGCGGGGTTTCAAGGTAGAAACCAATTCGAAAAGGATGTAAGATCTGAACCCTGAACGGTACGAGTCCTATCGTTCCAGTTTGCTGCAACCGGGATGGTAGATCGGAGGTGATCGTGTAGGAACAGAAGACGACAAATCCATGCCCTGACCCGAAAAACTTGGGGTTAGATGCTTGATTTGTCTTGGGTGAGAGGATGAACAGGAAGTTACAAAAGCAATAGAGGGCAGCTTCCAGTTGGCGCGTTTGTAAAGACAAAAGCAGAAGTTGAGATTCTCAAGGTTTTGGACTTGTAGAGCATGCTATATTGAAAAAGGATGCTAAAGATTTTATATATCTCTTGTTAAGATGGAAAGCGAAGCTAATCGAAGGTTTATGGATTAAAGACACTGGTGATGGCTGTACAGAGCAAGATTGTAGAGAAACTGGGATCTGGAAAAGTATCCACTGTAGCAACCTAACAGGAACAGCCGAAAGAAGAAGAAGAAGAAGAGAGACCAGAAAGCCAGGTTCATCAGGTGTTGTAGAAACATAAAGATGCATGTCAGTTGGATAGCTTTCACCTTTTTTTTTAAATAATCTGGTCTAATGGGAGCATACAGATTGAAAGTAACAGTGAGCCCACAATAGATCCTTGTGGTAATTTGTATACAATATCTTAGATCTCTGGTCCACAATCACAACAGCTAAAAAAAGAATTTTCTGTCTATGAAACAAGGATGAAACCAATTTAGAAACTGCCAGAGAGGTCCACCTAATAACTAAGGCAATTTATTAGAATACTGTGATCTTTGGTGTGAAATGCTGTGCTCAGGGCTTAGTGAGAACAAGAACAGATTTGTGGCCTCTGTCTGTATTAGGATGTAAGAAATTTAGTACTTTAAGTAGTGAAGATCCTGACTATTATTTGTTCTAAAACCTGACTGAAACTTACCAATAATAGAATGTTTACTTAAATAGTAATTTCATTGCTGAAAACTACTTTTTCAGAAATTCACTTATGAAAAGCAGGTTAGAAATAGGTCTAAAGTTGTCAAGTACAGAGGAGTCAAGATTATTTTTCTTAAGGCTACTACTGCAGTCTTTAGAGACAATCTGGCATGACCCTGGCATCTAATGACAAGCTCACTAGGTCAAGTACATTATCAATTAGTACATATGAGATTTCTTTGAAAAATCCTGTTGGGACTGGGTCAAGGACACAAGTGGGGGGCTTTATTTGAGAAGTTACACCAGCATTATCCTTAATAATTTTAGAAAAATCTAACGGCTCTCGAAAGACTGTTTTGTTATATTCAGCTGTATGTGCCTTTTTTTATTTTATAGTAAACAGTTTAGTTTTCCTTTATTTACACCCCAGTCCTACGCATTTTCTCTTAAGATCCGACACAGCTTTCCAAGGTATTTTAGTGCTAAAGGATTTATACACATTTTTTCTGGGGCCACTATGTCAGCTGCAGCTCTCACCTTAGAAAAAAAAAAAACACTTTACTGATACTGCTGGCCTTAGGACAACTACTAAATATGGACTGATATTGAAAGCATTAGCACACTTAGATGCTGCAAATTCATTAAAATAAAGTTTTTAACAATATGCTGTTCTTTACTTCTAGTTACCAGTTGTGACAGATTGGGAGGCTATCACTTAGCACTCATCCGGCCAATACCCCCACACAGTATTTCTATGTTAAACAGAATGCAGAAATAGTTATTCCAATATCCATGACATGCCCATATGTCAACCTTTAATCCTTTGAAATGCTAAGTCCAACTTGTGTTATCCCTTATGTTTGGGCTGGCTGACATGCTGGCTAAGATGTAATGGTGCAACAAGTTAATAAATTCTTTTGCTTTACAGTCACACTGAATATCACATGAAACTAAAATCCCACAATTAAGAACCTATCATAATTAGATATTATTATAAATACTAAGTCTGAAATTACTTAATAAAGGATACATTATGTTTTAAGAGTCTATAATATGGTTAATATGGGGGCTGTGTCACTCTTTGAATAACTACAGCAAGATGAACAAAAGCATCAAAACTGGTATCTTTACAATTTAATCGGCTCAAGAAAATACTTGCTAAACTGACACCTTTTTCACATTAGCAAACCAAATGAACACAATTGTAATTCGGAGGTACTGTTTCAATTAAAGCTGCTGCAAGGTCACTACTGAGCCATGTTTCACTCAAAGTAAGAAAGTCTATTTTCTTATCATTCATAAGATTATCAATATAAAAGGTCTTACGTTGTGAAAGCTAAGGGTGCCACTGACCCCCAAACCTCAAACACACAAAACAGTCCTGGGTTCAAATAAAGGGAAGTTTATTACAAGAATACCTTCTTCCTGTGTGGGAGCAGAGGTAAAACAAATACTTGCTGGCTTCAGGTGGGTGAAGTCAGCAAGCAAATACTGAAGGTAGAAACCAATTCAGAATGCCCTGCTACATCGTGTTGTAGCTTCTGGGTTTTCAGGTGTCTGTAGTAAGTGTGAAGCTTTAGTATCTGTTCTTCAGAAACCTTCAGCTCTTCAATGATATTTAGATGCTCACAACCATTGTTCCACATTGTTTCTGTGGATCTTGTGGACAACAAAAAGTAGCAATAAGCCAACACACAGGGTTTCTGCACTAAAACTATTCTACACAACATCCATCCATTATCCAACCCCTATATCTTAACTACAGGGTCAACGGGGTCTGCTAGAGCCAATCCCAGCCAACACAGGGCGCAAGGCAGGAAACATTCCCGGGCGGGCACCACCCCACGGCAGTTCTACAACACTATACGGAAATGGCCACTGACAGGAGCATTTCACTGTCAAGCATCCATCCAGATTTGTTATGAATTCTACTGCATTTCTTAACATCTTAATTGCATGAGTTATGAAGAAATACTGAAAATAGCAAAGTTAAACTCAGAAGACAACTGATACAAGTAATAAAAATTATGAAGGACTAAACCATATCATTTACACAGGTTAAGGATTGGTTGGGCAGAAAGTTTGCATAGATGTTATCCGATAGTAAGACATATATCATAACACCAGTTACTGACAGTATGATTGACAGCAGCATCACGGGGGGCATGTAATCATCTCAATATTGTGTGAGAAGTTCAGCCCGGACACAACAAACGGACACTGACAGTTTAGAAAACACACACTTTTATTAAACTAATGTCCCCAAACACCAGCCCCACACACACACAAGTGCTCCAGCACCACAATAACCTTCCTCGGGCCTTTTCACTGTCTGTGGGCTGCTTTTCTTCCTGTAGTCACGGGAGCTTTGTCCTGCCCCTCCTCCCGACTCTAGCTCCTCGACTGTAGGAAAGCGGCCCCTTTTTATCCACCGGATGTGCTCCAGGTGCTTGCTGATGACCTACTGGCGCACTTCCTGGTGTGGCGGAAGTGTCGCACTAGCATTCGGAGTACTCTGGGCTTCCTGGAAGGTCCTTCCTCCACCTTCCCAGGTGTGGCGGAAGTGTGATCCCGGCACGGCGGCTCAGGGCCCTGGTGGAGGCCACAGGCCCCAGTGGGTTTGAGCCTCCTTGCTCCATCCCCATGGTCATCTCATCATCCAGGGAGATTGCCCCCTCATGGCCCATGGGACGTATAGACCACATCCAGGTCCTTCCAGGTGTCCCTGCTGGGTCTGGCCCCCAGCCTCCTGACAGAATTGTTTTTGAAACCCAAGGTTAATAAGAAAGCTTAGGTGATCACGATGAGCTCTTTTTTGATTCAGAATAGTGTGTTCATTTATATGTGGTCCCGAATACTTCAAAAATGGATTGTGAAATTCTGCTTGTTTTTTAAAATACTAGTATTAAAAAGTGTGACTAAAGTCAATTCAGCTTATTTTTTCATGGCTTTCTCCACTGAACTATGGTGAGAGCACTGTAACAGGTTTATGGGTAAAATACAAATAAAAGGTTTACACATTACATAATACACACACAGAGAAATAATGAGTAATTTAATTTAATTTCAAACTGCATTACAATATACGGTATTTCCATTAGTATTATTGTTGAGTTATGACCAGTTGACAATGGAGAAGAGGAAAAGAAAAACTCCAGTTTGAGGATCCCTGGAGAAAATAAACATCTGAGGGGTCCACTGGTCAGTTATAACAAAGTCAGACACAGTCACAGTCACTTGCTGCCCACCCAGTTCTTTGGTATTTTACAGTTTATGTTTGTATTCAACAATGTAATAAGAAGGCAGAATTGCTTCATTTCCAGTTTCAGAATTAGAGCCGTGCCACAGCAGCACAGCAAAATGAAAAGCAAAAGAGAGGACAAGTAACAATTTATACTTATTGTACTACTAATATTTATGAACAAATGACTAACAATCAGAGATGCAATACGTACAGCTAATCAGCAGCTCTAATCAGGGTATGCTAAACTGAATTACAAAGTCTACAGCCTGGACTGAAAAGCCGAGGCAGAGGTGGCAGCTCTTATACGACCAGACACATCGTTCCTCTGCTTTGGGGTCTGTATCTAATGGCTAAGCCTCCCACTGTGATTTTATTAATTAATATAGAATCTGACTGAAAGCTGCTTATAGAATGGTTTGAAAGCCCATAATCATTGCCAGTGGAACTAAATGTGTGAATTAATTATTCAGTATGTTCCATATTTACTGTACATACCGTAGGCAGAGTGGGCTGTCATTCATACCTCACAGTGCCAGTTTCTATGTGCAGTCTGTATGTATTTACAGATTGAATGGCATCATGTCCTATTATTTTATTACTACATCATCAGCAAGAGCGATTCATCATGCATTAAAAAATGAAGAATGGGTTTATGGCATGTGCAGAACATGACACAGCAAAAGTGGCTTATCTCTTTGAAAAATATAAAGCTTTTATTAAAAATTCAATACAGCGTAATCAGTTCAGATATATTGTTATGTGTATAAAGTACAATGAAATTCATATGTGCTCTCTTCACAACAAAACTCTGTGATAAAATGGTAATTACTGTTTTCCTTTTGTTTTTCACAAGGATGCTTCATAAATGTGGAAGGCATGTTTTCTTAAATTTAAAACTTTGCCGTTTCAAAGTGACATATTTGGTAAGTTCTAAGGCTTTGTCTACCATATGTAGATGCAGGGTTCCATAGAGCTCCACTATAACCTGCTAGTACTTTTAAAATTTATAAAAAAAAAACCTCTTCACTTTAAAACACAGTTTTATTTGTAAAAGTAATATATAACATGATTGTGAAGAAATATCTTCAACTTGTAAAATTCTGAATGTATTCTTTAAAATATGTTTCATGTACACATTATGCCCAACTATCTGACTATATAATATAGCTGAATTAAAATTACTCACACCTGCCATTAAAATGTGTTTCAGTTTATATTCACACAACAATGAAATGCTGCTGCTTACTTGTAGTTGGAATGGAAACAAACTGCTTATTGTAAAGAGAATAAAAATGTATAAATTGCTAAATATGATTTATAATATTTAATGTGTGTGTTTTATTGTAGTGTTTCATTTTAGAATTATATAGATGTAGCTTTTAAGTGAAAAAAGCTAGCATTACTTTTGACAGGAACCTAGCAGAGAGTGCCTGGCACATGCAGTTTCATGACAAGATATACTCATCTCTTGTTTTTAACAAGAGAGGATAACAGTTTGATATATGCAAACTGACTAAGGAATTTTGGCTGCAATTATCTATATCTATAGTTATCTATAGTTAAGATCTATTAGAAGTAAATGTTTAAGGTCTGATCAACTGACCAACATATATATGGTTGTAATGATGCAAAATTGGAGCTTCTTGGGACTTGTTTCTTATAAGTAGCTTAAAGTAACCTCACTAAAAAGCAACTAGATCATGGGAACTTATCAGTTGTCCAGTTTCAACTAATGCAACATCTTACATAAAATAGCCATCAAAGGCACCCTATAAAGGACAGGATTTTAAGAGCATTTTTTCAGAGACATCATAACATGTGAATTTCCCCTTGGGATTAATAAAGTATCTATCTATCTATCTATCTATCTATCTATCTATCTATCTATCTATCTATCTATCTATCTATCTATCTATCTATCTATCTAACTGCTAGTTAGAGAACAACTCTGTTTGCCATCTTCCATCCTAACACTCACAAGCATTACACCTGGCTTAAGAAGACAAAGACTGCAACAACTAAAGCTGTGGTCACCACATGACATTAAGCTTGCTGTGTGATCCTTATCTGAATCTTTCATTTCATTGTATTTTTTTCATATCTATCATTTATGCCTACTGTTTCTATAAATAAACATAAGTAATAAATGAGTAAAAAAGTTAGAGTATTATTTTGCTGAATTCATCTTGTTGTTTGCTGACATTTAGCAATGACTAATGATTGTTAATAAAATGAGTTGTTTTCGTTCAGGGTTTTTCAGGGTAAAGATTCAAGTACACCTGCTGTGACTCAGCAGGGAGGGCTTTAAGCAAGACTTGCTTCTGTTAGATTATTTTCTGCCATTTCAAATGCAGCTTCTTGAAATCCCCGCTGGAGTGCACCGGGGTCCTCTTGGTTTCAAAAAGGGATTTTGAATTGAGCTCTTTTATAG
>NW_024377438.1:0-10495 GCF_016835505.1 Polypterus senegalus
GGATGGGGCGAGAATATTTAAGGCTTTATAAACCATAAGCAGAATTTTAAAGTAAATCCTGAATGACACAGGTAACAAGTGTAGTGACATTAAAACTGGAGAAATGTGTTCGGATTTTCTTTTCCTAGTTAGGATTCTAGCAGCTGCATTCTGCACTTATTGCAAGTGATTTATGTCTTTTTTGGTGGTCCTGAGAGGAGTGCGTTAAAGTAATCTAGTCGACTGAAAACAAAAGCGTGAATTAATTTCTCAGCATCTTTCAATGATATAAGAGGTTTAACTTTACTTATGTTTCTTAAGTGAAAAAATGCTGTCCTAGTGGTCTGATGAATATGCGATTTAAAATTCAGATTACAGTAAACAGTTACCCCTAAGTTTTTTACTTCCGTCTTAACTTTTAATCCTAATGCATCAAGTTTAGTTCTGATAACCTCATTGAATCCATTATTGCCAATTACTAAGATTTCAGTTTTCTCTTTATTTAGTTTGAGAAAATTACTTTTCATCCATTCAGAAATACCAGTAAGACATTGTGTTAGTGAATCAAGAGAATCAGGGTCATCAGGTGCTATAGATAAGTACAGCTGTGTGTCATCAGCATAGCTGTGGTAGCTCACGTTGTGCCCTGAGATAATCTGACCTAACGGAAACATGTAAACTGAGAAGAGCAGCGGACCCAGGATAGAGCCTTGTGGAACACCATATCGGATATCATGTGTCGCTGAGATGTGATTACCACAACTCACAAAGAATTTTCTTCCTGCCAGGTAGGATTCAAACCAATTTAAGACCCTGCCAGAGAGGCCCACCCATTGACTAAGGTGATTTCTAAGAATATTGTGATCAATGGTGTCAAAAGCAGCACTCAGATCTAAGAGGATGAGAACAGATAAATGGCCTCTGTCTGCATTCACTCGCAAGTCATTTACTACTTTAATGAGTGCAGTCTCTGTGCTGTGATTTGTTCTGAAACCCGACTGAAATTTATCAAGAATTTATGGAACTTATTAACCCTTAAACCACTGAAACCAGGTATAGTCCCTTCTCAGTGCCATTTGCCCGCATGCCGGAGTTGACCAGTTTGTGTCGTGTATTTGTTGAGTAGCCAGCTCCTGACCACTGGCGCCCCCTGCAGCTCTGCAGCCTCACTGTTCCTGATTGGGCCGCTGCACTGGACTGGCCTGCCAGCATCAGCGCTTACCTCTGTGTGTTTGTGTTCAGCCCATTCAAGCAGTTGGCTGGGTGATTTACTGAATGTCATCAATGGCGTCAGTTACACCTTGTACATGTAATAATTGATTGTTGCAGTAGTTTTTTAAATAGTTTTTACAGTTCATTGGCAGGGTGTAAATGATGAGTGTTGCAGTAATTGTGATGCTCGTTGCATGAAGAAAAATATGTGATCCATTAAAATTTCACTTTTTCTTAATTGTGACATTTACTTAAAAAGTGCAGCAAAAAAGTATTTGGCATCCAGGGGTGCATTAATCTCCAAGTATGTGGCAGTTTATAAACTATTATGAACCACTTTTATCAGATACCGAGTGACTTTGGAAATTGGCATTTGTGCAGATCTGGTGAACCACATGAACAATTTGAATGTAAAGTTGCAGGGTGAAAATAACTTAATTTGTGATTTATTAACTCATTTCAAGGCATTCAGAGCAAAGTTGATACTTCTGGATGGCCAGGTGAAAGATTGTAACTTTGCTCATATGCCATACTGTGCAGAACTGCATAACAAGGGTGAAGCGGAATTTAATTTCTCATTCACAGATTTAGTTATTTCAGATCTTAAGCAACAATTTCAGAAGCAATTGGCTGATTTGGACACCAATGCCAGAGAAATTCGATTGTTTAAAAATCCATTTGACTGTGATGTCGCTGATGTCCCAAGTCAAATTCAAATGGAAATTATTGAACTTCAGGCAAATGAACATACTAAAGATAAATACAAGGAAGGAAACTTGATCGATTTTAATAAACTTTTGAACTCTGAGCAGTTTCCAAATTTGAAGAAATTTGCTTTTAAATTTATCTCCATTTTTGGGACAACATATCTTTACAAACAAACGTTTTCCCAAATTGAATATATCAAGTCAAAATACGGGGCAAATTTATCTGATGATCATTTGAAGTCGCTACTTGTAATTAGTATTTCAAAATTTAAACCTCAGTTTAATAAGATTTTAAAAACACAAAAACAGTTCCATCATTCACATTAATGGTTTTATTATAATTTGTGATGAAAATATGAGAATTTGCTGGAAGTGTTCATCATCATTAATATACGATAATTTAATCTCACATACTCTGTAAGTAGTTTATAAAAAGTTCTTGCTTTCAATAAAACTCATACATCTAGTTATTTATCTTTTATTTTAGTACGGTCCACTGAAAAGTGCTGAAGTACCCAATGTGGCTCTCATGGTGAAAAGTTTGGAAACCATAAACGGCCGCTCAAACAGCACTTAACAGTAAATAGTCTAACAACTCAATATTAGACAATGAAACGAAGAGGCCGACAATGAAGGCTCACGCTGTCCTGCACACACAAGCCTCCTAAATGAGTTATTGAAATGCCTACGTTTACAGTGTCCGTTTTAGGAAGTCGTAGTTTTTATTTGTTGCCGTTATTATGAATTATAATTTCTCAGTGTCACATATTATTCGTTACTAATCACGAGTCCCGCTTCATTGAGATTCTGTTTTATATTCTATATAAGCAAACATTTTAAACGGAACGTTTATTGAACTGACTATAGCAGACTTGTCATCTTCTTAAAATGACTTTATTTGTATGATATTGACAACTAATCATAAAGTCAGAAATCAAGGAGGCTGTGAGTTTCATGGACTGCGCTGTTTCTTTGTTTTCGTGACATCGCGTCAATAGAGAGTGCGTGACGTTAACAATGCATTGTGTCCTAAATGACAGCGCACACGCTTTGTGATAAAAGGCCAATGTGTCTCAGTTTGTTCAATAATATGTTTTGACAGTGCATTTTAATCAGAATTATTGTAAATATATTACCCATATTCATTTCCCATGTAGATATATAACGTTTGGTGAGAAAAAATAAAAGAGGAACAATACATACAATAGTTATGTTGCATTGTTTATGATTAACACAACTCATCGTTTATCTGAAATGTTCTCCTTTGTATTTTTACGTTTGACAACGGAATGCTTCAGTGTACAGTCAATTTATTCCACTTCTGAAGGTGTACATTGTTGGTATTCTCCATTGCATTTGCCCCCAGTATAACGCGTGTCATTGTAAGTGAGGGGCAGCCGACGAACTCACAGGAGACAAAGAACCTCCTCACCCTGATGACATGAGGGCTTTTCCCATAAGTAGGTAGATAGATAGATATATAATATATAGATACTATATAGATAGATAGCACTATATAATAGATAGATAGATAGATAGATAGATAGATAGATAGATAGATAGATAGATAGATAGATAGATAGATAGATACTTTATTAATCCCAAGGGGAAATTCACATAATCCAGCAGCAGTATACTGATACAAAGAAACAATATTAAATTAAATAGTAATAAAAATGAAAAAAAAAAATTAAATAAAATTAATGTTAGCATTTACTCCCCCGGGTGGAATTGAAGAGTCGCATAGTGTGGGGAGGAACATCTCTCAGTCTGTCAGTGGAGCAGGACAGTGACAAAAGTCTGTCACTGAAGCTACTCCTCTGCCTGGAGATGACACTGTTAAGTGGATGCAGTGGATTCTTCATGATTGACAGGAGTTTGCTTAGTGCCCGTCGCTCTGCCACAGATGTTAAACTGTCCAACTTTAATCCTACAATGGAGCCTGCCTTCTTAACAAGTTTGTCCAGGCGTGAGGCGTCTTTCATCTTTATGCTGCCACCCCAGCACACCACCGTAGAAGAGGGCACTCGCCACAACCGTCTGGTAGAACATCTGCAGCATCTTACTGCAGATGTTGAAGGATGCCAACCTTCTCAGAAAGTATAGTCTGCTCTGAGCTTTCTTACATAGAGCATCAGTATTGGCAGTCCAGTCCAATTTGTCATCCAGCTGCACTCCCAGATATTTATAGGTCTGCACCCTCTGCACACAGTCACCTCTGATGATCACAGGGTCCATGAGGGGCCTGGGCCTCCTAAAATCCACCACCAGCTCCTTGGTCTTGCTGGTGTTAAGGTGTAAGTGGTTTGAGTCGCACCATTTAACAAAGTCTTTGATTAACTTTCTGTACTCCTCCTCCTGCCCACTCCTGATGCAGCCCACAATAGCAGTGTCATCAGCGAACTTTTGCACGTGGCAGGACTCGAGTCATATTGGAAGTCTGATGTATATAGATTGAACAGGACCGAGAAAGTACAGTCCCCGCGGCGCCCTGTATTGCTGCACACAATGTCAGACCTGCAGTTCCCAAGACGCACATATTGAGGTCTGTCTGTAAGATAGTCCACAATCCATGCCACAAGGTGTGAATCTACTCCCATCTCAGTCAGCTTATCCCTAAGGAGCAGAGGTTGGATGGTGTTGAAGGCGCTAGAGAAGTCCAAAACATAATTCTTACAGCACCACTGCCTCTGTCCAGGTGGGAGAGGGATCGATGAAGCATATAGATGATGGCATCCTCCGCTCCCACCTTCTCCTGGTATCGAACTGCAGAGGGTCGAGGGCTGGCGGACCTGTGGCCTCAGGTGGTGAAGCAGCAGCCGCTCCATGGTCTTCATCAGATGTGACGTCAGAGCAACAGGCCGGAAGTCATTCAGCTCACTAGGACGTGATACCTTTGGGACAGGAGTGATACAAGATGTTTTCCAAAGCCTTGGGACTCTCCCTGTTCCAGGCTCAGGTTGAAGATGCGCTGTAGAGGACTCCCCAGTTCCAAAGCGCACAGGCCTTCAGCAGTCGTGGCGATACACCATCTGGACCCAGCTGCTTTGCTGGCACAAAGTCTTTTCAGCTCTCTGCTCACCTGGGCTGCTGTAATTGTGGGTGGGGATGTCTCACCTATGCTGGTATCAGCAGAAGGATGGTTGGAGGATGCAGTACTCGAGGTGAGAGTGGGTTACTGTGATCAAACCTATTAAAGAAGTTGTTCATTTGGTTTGCTCTCTCCACGTCTGTCTCGATGGCACCCGCTTGAGCTGCAGCCAGTGATAATCTTCATCCCATCCCACACTTCCTTCATGCTGTTTTCTGCAACTTCTGCTCCAGCTTTCTCCTGTACTGCTCTTTGCCCCTGAGCTGGACTCGGAGTTCTTCTTCTGCACTTGAGCTCATGCTTATCACCACCTTTAAAAGCCCTTTTCTTCTGGTTCAAAAGGCCCTTGATGTCACTTGTAATCCATGGCTTGTTGTTAGCATAGCAGCATACTGTTCTTACTGGAACTACAATGTCCATACAGAAGTTGATGTAATCAGTTGTGCATTCAACAGCCTCTTCAATGTTCTCACTATGTGACCCAAGCAATATATCCCAGTCTGTAGTTCCAAAGCAGTCTCTCAGAGCCTGCTCTGCCTCAGGGGACCACTTCCTGAATGAGCGCGTGGTTGTAGGTAGCGCCTCACTCTTGGTTTGTATTGAGGCTGAAGCAGAACCAGGTTATGATCTGCTTTCCCAAGCGAGGCAGTGGGGTGGCTGTATGCGTCTTTAACGTTTGCATATAGTAGGTCAATAGTCCTGTTTCCCCGAGTGTTACAATCCACATACTGGGAGAAGGCAGGTAATGTTTTGTCCAGCGTTACATGGTTAAAGTCTCCAGCGATTAGCACAAGTGCCTCAGGGTGCTGCGTTTATAACTTAGCAACTGCGGAATGGATGATGTCACTCGCCATCTCGCGTTCGAGGGGATGTAAACAATAACAGCAATCACGTGTCCAAACTCTCTGGGCAAGTAATAGGGCAGACTTACGGCCAACAGTTCGATGTCCCTGCAGCAAGTGGAGATTTTAACGTTTACATGTCCTGAGTTGCACCACTTTGTATTGACATAGAGAGCGAGTCCTCCTCCTTTCTTCTTTCCACAGGTACTTGCGTCTCTGTCCGCTCTAACTGTGCTAAACCCGGGTAGCTCCACGTTAGCATCTGGGATGATAGACGTTAGCCACGTTTCACTAAAACACAGCAAGCTGCATTCTCTGTAGGTTCTGACATTTTCACCAGCACAGCCAGTTCGTCGATCTTATTTGGTAGTGAGTTTACATTTCCCAGGATAACAGAAGGCACACGGTTTATAACGCCATTTTCTCTCAAGTTGTCTTGATTTAATCTTATCTTTTATCTTTGCGCCGGCTGCCCATATCGTCTTCTTACCTCGTCAGGTAAATAAGGAACCACACCGCATAAGCATTTCTTCTCAGTGCTTTAAGCTGACTACTTGAATAGGCGATTCTCGAGTGTAAAAATCCATGTCAAATAGTAAAAATAGTAAAAAGTGTCCAGGGAGCAATTCCACATAAAAGAAAGTGGTAGAAGTGATCAGTGAAATAGAGAAAAATAGAGATAAAAGGTAAAAAGATAAAGTCATATACGGAGCTGCTGGAAAGGCTGCCACTCGGATGCGGCGCCGGAAATGTATTCCAATTTTCAGCTTTTTCTCATTCCTGCCAGTTTATTATTATTATTATTATTATTATTATTATTATTGAACATGTATGTAAAGGAAATAAGAGTCTCATTTTATGTGTGTGATAGGAAGGACGGTAAAGCCTTGAATGAAACTCAGTGTTGATGCTTTGGGTAACACGACAGGTGAGGATCAGTGAACGTTAAACGTGTCAGTGACTGTGGGGGATTGTGGGACTGAAGATGGTTTAAGAAAACAGAAACGACAAAAGCTTAGTCTGTCAAGAATTCTACAGTGGTGCTTGAAAGTTTGTGAACCCTTTAGAATTTTCTTATTTCTGCATAAATATGACCTAAAATATCATCAGATTTTCACTTAAGTCCTAAACGTAGATAAAGAGAAACCAGTTAAACAAATAAGACAAAAATTTTAAAATTGGTCATTCATTTATTAAGGAAAATGCTTGAATATTACATATTTGTGAGTGGCAGAAGTATGTGAACCTTTGCTTTCAGTATCTGCTGTGACCCCCCCAATAACTGCAACTAAACTTTTCTGGTAACTTTTGATCATTCCTGCACACTGGCTTGGAGGAATTTTCTCCCATTCCTCCATTACAGAACAGCTTCAACTCTGGGATGTTGGTGGGTTTCCTCACATGAACTGCTCACTTCAGGTCCTTCCACAACATTTCGATTTGATTAAGGTCAGAACTTTGACTTGGCCATTCCAAAACATTCACTTTATTCTTCTTTAACCATTCTTTGGTAGAACGACTTGTGTGCTTAGGGTCGTTGTCTTGCTGCTTGACCCACCTTCTCTTGAGATTCAGTTCATGGTCAGATGTCCTGACATTTTCCTTTAGAATTCTCTGATATCATTCAGAATTCATTGTTCCATCAATGAAGACAAGCCGTCCTGGCCCAGATGCAGCAGAACAGGCCCAAACCATGATACTACCACCACCATGTTTCACAGATGGGATAAGGTTCTTATGCTGGAATGCAGTGTTTTCCTTTCTCCAAACATAACGCTTTTCATTTAAACTAGAAAGTTCTATTTTGGTCTCATCCGTCCACAAAACATTCTTCCAATAGCCTTCTGATTTGTCCACGTGATCTTTAGCAAACTGCACATGAGCAGCAATGTTTTTTTTTTGGAGAGCAGTGGCTTTCTTCTTGCAACCTTGCCATGCACACCATTGTTGTTCAGTGTTCTCCTGATGGTGGACTCATGAACATGAAAATTAGCCAATGTGAGAGAGGCCTTCAGTTGCTTAGAAGTTACCCTGGGGTCATTTGTGACCTCGCTGACTATTACACGTGTGCCTTGCTCTTGGAGTGATCTTTGTTGGTCAACCACTCCTGGGGAGGGTACACTGAACTCTGTACCAGTGAAAAGGGAGGACATCCCTAAAGAAAAAGATGTCAAGAAATTGTCTAATCAAAAAGACGTGCATCAACCCCAGATACATACTGACCAAAGCAATAATATAGGAATTACGATCCTGTTATTAATATTGTTGTTGTTAAGTACAAATGCCCACAAAGTCATGAAACCATGGCAAATCACACATAGTGAAGACGAAAGACTTTATGATGTGAAAACATTCAGAGAATGGCCTAAGAGACCGGATGAGGTGGACTTGTCTACTAGCGACGATCCGGAAATCAAAAGTGTATTGAGGCTCAGCAAAGCAGCAATGCCAGAAGAGGCAAACCACCCTGCAACCATTCAGAAGAATTCACATATTGCTACTCTCATTATGCAACAAGTTCATAAAGAAATTGGACATTGTGGGTGTAATTACAAGATGCTACAACCTGAAACTCCTGGGTAAGGACAATGCCAATTGCAAAAGGGGCAGTCAGAAGAGTTTGTGTGCAGATCCCAGCACACTGGACAGACTTGTGAGCAAACTGTGCCTGCAGGCGTCAAATAATTAAAATGACTCATTTTCTTTTTGCATGCCTAATTTTAAAGCCTTTTTTAAATTTAATGCTTGTGTTTATACATTAGAGTTTAAGCTATACAGTTTCCTAAGCTTAATATTTGTGTTTTTATAGTAGAAACTAAGTTAAGCTTCTTAAGGTTTGTTTAAAGTTTGGTAAAGTAATGAAGGCTCTTATTAAGTAAAGTTAAGTAATTGATTTCTGCCTTAGCATAAACAATTAGGGGCCGGATGTGTAAGAGCCATTTTCCTAGTTCTATAAAATGTATGAATATTTATTAGATGATAATGTATAAAATATGGGAGGTTCCTAAAACCCCCGTGAATAGAATTGAGTTGGTATTTTCCTGTCATTTCTTAACAGTTTTTGAGTAACAATGTTCTTTAGTAAGTGTTTAGCCTCGCCTTGTGTAAGGTACAGAGGCATACGGTTTTAACCGTGTCCTTGAACGAATTCCTTTTTATGCTTGTGTTCGTGCTTATGCACGTCACTGAGCTTGGCGCATATCTAAGTGCCACAGCCTAAGGGTCTTTTGAGTGTGAAGTAACTCAAGTAAATTAAAAGATCTAAGTTTTTAACCGTATGTTTAAAGCATACAGAAGAAGAAATAAATAACCTTTAAGTACAGAAATAACCAAAGCTAATCAAGAAAAGCTAAGTTTATAGAAGATAGATTTTTCCTTTTTTTACCTTTATTCTTTGTGTGTAACTATTTTTCTTTTTATTCTTGTATGGATTATTTGCCTTTAACTTTCACTAAATATTTTTAAAACGAACTTTTGGACTGTGAGATTTCTTTGACGCAGCGTCTTACCCTTGCCTGACTTCACCTTACGCAAAGGCGGCTACACTGTATTCTGCTAGCTCATACAGACTCTTAACAAAAGCTTCTACTGTCTCTACAACTTCTTGTTGCCACTGGTGGAAGAGAGCCCGTTCATGTATGACATTTCTCTGAGGTACAAAATGTTCTTCACATTTCTTGACAACAGCCTCATAATTATTCGTGTGAGAAGCTTGTGTAAATGTAAATGCACTGTATGTAATCTCGACACCTTTGGCCATTGACTATAGCAGGGAATTAACTTGAACCTCACCTTCCTATTTGTTTACTCTCGTAGTGATGCGGAACGATTGAAGCTGAATCAACATCGGCCACGACATTTTTCCTTCTCTTTCCAAGGCTCCATGGAGTGCGACTAAACTTCTGGTACCATGTCACGCGCAGAGGGACAATTCAGGACAACAGTTTAATTAATAATAACTCTTTAATCCAAACTCACAATACAACAACAGTGTCCAATACTGATCCCAGAACATGCATACACGTTCCCCCAAGAGGTTGTAGTAGCTTCGATTACTTATCTGATTGGCCAGCAGACACATCCATATCTCCACAGCAATGACAGACTAAACTTAAATTTATTGTGCAGACTGACATTAAACAGACCAGTGCCATCTAGTGTATTAAAATACTAAGAGCAGCAGGCCCAGACCAGTGGGAGTGTCTTAGTTCAGAGAAAAGTGGGCGGGTCAGCGTGTCACTCAACACTGTGTAGTCCAATTAAAACAAAGAAGGACAGTTGAGGAAGAACAAGTAAAGGAGAGCAGTCGTCACAGATTGACCTCTACCTTTGTTTTATGGTTCTATGCTTGTCTGATTTTGTTGTTTCCTCCTAGAATTCTTGATTATTAGTGATGCATGAAATCCCCTCTCTAAACCCATTTTGACCATGACCTTTTTCAGCCAGAGCTCCTTCAACTGCATGCATGATGTTCAAAGTTTTCTTTCATGTCTAATTTATTTATTTATGTATTTATTTATTTATTTTAATCACTGCCAATCACTGTCAGAAACTTCCCTTTTGCCCTATAAATATGTGATTTTCTGGATTTTTCATCCTGTGCTTTGTTTTTCAACTTCTCTGAATTCAGTCTTGAAACTTTATTTTCTTTAGATTGCTTTTGT
>NW_024377439.1:0-20380 GCF_016835505.1 Polypterus senegalus
ACCACATTAAAATTTTAATTTTTTTCTTTTTAAGGGCCGGGTCTTTTTTTTGGGGTTTTAGAAGGTGTTTCCATTGTGAGTACAGGCTTTTTTTCAGTCAGGCCATGAAACAAGCACACAGTTCGCTCTTTAAATCCCCGCCTCTACTCTGAGCCCGCCCATGAGATGTTTAGTTTAAACAAAGTGAGCAGTCTGAATGTATCCCCCCATTTTTTTAGTTAAATTCACCCTGATTATCCCCAGATGTATGATTTTATGTCTAACTCTGTGAAAATCCGAATAAAATGGATGGGGTTTTTTTTATTTATCCTTTATTTTTTCTGAGCTTATCTGCTAAAATAATGCAAGGAATTTTTAAAGGAGAGATTGAGCAGCACAAAAGAGCAGGAGTGTTAGGAAACAGTCAGTATTGGTTCAAATGAGGGTGGTTGTTTTTTTGACATGCGGGAATTCTAAGAAAAAAAAAAGCTTATGGTAAGAGAGGTGATGTGCCATTATTTATTTTGGCTTTCAGAAAGCATTTGATAAATACCACATGAGAGGTTAATGTTCAAACTAAAAGAAGTGTGAGTTCAGGTTGTTGTGTGTAGATGGGGTAAAAAATTTTTCCAAAAACAGGAACCAGGAAAGAGCCTTTTCGAATTGGATGTTTAAAGTGGTGTCCCTCAAGGGGAGTGCTAATAAAAGTACATAAATGGTTTGAATAGGAAAATAAAGAACAACCAGGTTCAGTTTGCAGGAAGAAATTGGGTAAAAATGACATCTAATCTAGAATTAGCAACATCCAGCTACAAATTTTTTTCACTATCTTCAAATGGAACTTTTTAAACAGAACCTTCCGATTTTCCCCATCTTGCACCCTATACGCTTTTAAAAATTATTGTCAATTTCAAGGAGTTAGACTCACTCACAATATAAAATCCTTTTACAACCCCTTCCTTTCAAAGTCCAAAAGGACATTTGGGGAAAAAGACCCTCATAATATATCAGAAAAAAAGGGAAAGTAGAAAAAGCAGAGAATTCCTCAAGCTATTTAAAACATACAATTATACAACTCAAAAAATTTTATATGAAAACACATCTGTCTCACTAAAACTCTCCCAAAAAGTTTCCAGGGCATGATCCCAAACCCCAAGTTTAAAAACCAAGCCCCACCTCACTGGGTCACATGTTCTGGGCCTGCTCCAAATTAACATTATTCTGGACAAAAAAATTTTAATTTCCTCTGACAGTCTTGGACTACAATCCCTCCAACCCATTAACAGCTGTGTTTGGGGTTCTTCCAGAGGGGCTTAAAGTGGAAGGACAAACAAATTGTGATTGCATTATACACGTTGGCCGAGACATTCTATAAACTGGAAGAACCCAAACTTCCCTTTAAGTCGGGGGAAACCCGGGGATGTGTTTATTTATTTGAAGTTAAAAAAAATCAAATATTCAGTTAGAGGATCTGTGCAGATTTTTTCAAAACATGGCGGGATCTAATCAGTAATATTTTAAAAAAAGTTTATAAAGCACAGAAATTTATTAATTTAGGTTTTTTTAAAAAAGCCTTAAATTTTACACCGTTGGTTGCTCTCCCCAAGGGTGGGGATCATTTTTTTAGATTTTTTTTTTTTTTGTAAAAACTTGATTGCTTGTTATTGATTGTAAAAAAATTAAAAAATAAATAAATAAAAAAAAAAAAAAAAAAAATTCAATCTTTCATAAGAAGATGGAAGACTAAGGTTGGGAAGAGTTGTGGAAGATAAGATTTGTGCAGCACATGTAAAGTTTTAAAAAAATGGGAAGAAGAAATGTTAGGTTGTAAAATTCAAAAAGCATACAAGTCAAAAACTTGAGGAAGGACCTAGGAGTCATACGAACCTATCACTGTCATCATCCAGGCAGGGTATGATGCCATTCTTCTTCTTTGGCTGGTCCCCGTAGGGGGGCCACAGCGATCATCATCTTCCATATCTGTCTGTTTCTGCATCTTTCTCTGTTACACCCACCACCGATGTCCATAAATCTTTGCTTAGGCCATTAAGAATATTAAAAAAATGTTAGGGGATATCACAATGTGTGGGTACATGTCAAGGGGGGTTTTTTTGTTATAAATTTAAGTGAGGCCCCTCGAAAACTGTGCTAAAAAAAAAAAACATAGCAGCACAAAAAAAAGTCCAGAGAAGGGGCAACTAGTCTGGTTCTAGGGCTGAGAAGTTTGAGCTATCAGGAAAGATAGAACCAAAAGAGCTGAATATTAAAGGTTAAAATTATAAAAATAATTGGGTACAGTAGATTAGTATTGTTCTTTAAAATTAGTTCAGCAAGAATACAGAACACAGTTGAAAAGGTTAAATGTTGCTAGATATTAAAAAATTTTTTCTTCACACAGATGATCACATGGAATACATTAACAAGTAGCATGTTAAGTGTGGACTTTGATGCTGAAATCTTGACTTTGAAGAAATTAGGATAATAAATTGAAAAACTTTTTAGGCTGAATTTCCAGTTCTTGTTAAACTTTTGTAACATTTGTTGGGGCAAAATGACAGCACGCAAAAGAACAGAAAGGGGTCCAACCCTGCCCCCAAATTTTAATAATAAAAATAAATACATAAATAAATAAAATGCCTTTTAGCAGCAAAATAAACAGGCCGTGGCAGGAGAATAAACAAAAGAATTGTAGCCTCTGAAAACTTTCTTTGGGTGTTTCTGCAAAACTTTCCGTTGCAGCTGGGTCAAGATTCAGATGCCTTTTTGGGAAGGGGCCCTTTTTATGGTTTGGATCAAAGGGGTGGGGCATCTTAGAAAGTGGGGAGGGGCCCTTTTCGCCCAAAGCAGCGCCTTCTTGGGCTGGGTGAAAAAGGCTGTTTGGCAGCCCCTCTTGTCGGTTGGTATCAAATATTTGTCTGAGCAAAAAAGGTGACCCACAGATGCACATAAAGCTTTTAACTATACAGGGTTTTTTCCACAAAGGTTTTTGGAACTGGGAAACCCCAATGACAAGTGGGATTTTTTTTCATGGACCCGGCTGGGTGTACTTGAACAGTCAGACATTTAGTAATAATTTTGCTGTACTTGACTTTCACCCACAGTTCTACTGCTACTACATCTACTACTACTAGGAATGTTTGCTTGTTTTAATTTCTTTATTATTTAGTATAAGTCTGCAAATTTTAAAAGCATTACTTTCGCTCAATTGCATAAAGTTCTTTTAAAAAAGCTTGCTAACAAATCAAATCTTAAACCGGGAAATGCAAGTTGCATATTCCATGAAACCACAGTGGAAATGGTGCCTTTATGTTCATATTTAGAATTGAGAAACCCGTAATGAAAAGCCAGTGAGCCACCATGAGCAAAGAGTGCATTTGCTGTGTGCGTGTCCCAACCCCTCAACTCACCCTGTCATGTGGCGTAAAACCCACAAATCAATGGACTCAGTATGAAGGCATGGATTTAATTCTGCCTAAATTAGAAGACACATGGAAATAAAAAGACCAGAAAAGTCTGTAAAAATTCAAATGTGTTTTGGGCTGAGAAATTTTTAATTGTATCCAGCTGGAAATATTTTGGGGCATATTTTTGATTCTTCTAAATAAAAAATAAAAAAAAAAATCATACAAAAAGAAAATGGCAGAATGTGAACTTTTACCTTAGCCCTGGTCATTGAGAAACCAAAGTTGTTTCCCTTTCTTGTTTTGATGCTGGGAGAAGGATGCTAATGCCTTTGATCTTCAGAGTTCTACACTGTGCATTGTGTGAGGACAAACAAGCCAGGAAATGCGGCTAAAAACCAGAACAGACATCAAAAGAGCTGCAGAGGCCTCAGAGGAGAGCCTGTTTGTAGTTAGCAATATCAGCATTATGTGCCCCATTTAATCCTTGAAAGATTATCTGATGGTGACATCTTCACCTAAAAGATTTTGTTACCCCTTCAGCATCGCCCAGGGTGGCTGTTACCAAGGAAGCGTAAAAAACCCGTCTGCTGCAGGGTCCATTGTGTTTGTAATTGTGTGGGTGCTATGTGTCACTGTCCCTTTTAATGGGGAGTATTTAATCAATCATCCGTTCGAAAACTTCCAAAAAAGAATGGAAACACAAATAATATGACATTCTAACACTCAAGCCATTTAAATTAAAAGGGTCTGCAGCCATCCGACAAACACGTCAACAAGGAACCACCAGCCCAAATTTTCCCCCCTTCACACTCACAATATTTAGGGCCAAGCTGGAATCACAAATTGACCTAACCTGCAGGGAAAAAGTCAGCAGAACACCCACACACACCGTAACAGGAGAAAATGCAGACAGAAAGGATGAATCAGGAAAATCAAAAACTTTTAAAATGGTGACCCTTTGAAACTGCTGGCTGACGGGTCATCTTACCACGTCTCACAGGTTTCCTGGCTTTAATTTATTACAAAGTGAAAAAGTGAATGGTGGTATTTTATCTGAAAGACATTTGGTAGTAAAGATCATGGCCCTGGTGTGTCTACAGTTCGGGTCTTGGGGATTTGGTGTCTAAAGAAATTTTGGCTCAGCATTAGGTTTTGGGGTTGTTCTATTAAGATGTTTCAGAGGTAATTCATTCGTTCTGTGGACAAAAGGGCCCCCAAAGGTCCCAAACCTCGACACTTGCCCCCCAGTCCTGGGGTTCAAATCAATGGTGTTTTTATTTTACAATCTTTTGGCAAACAAAATCTCCCATGTTTCCTTCCTTCTTCATCACTACTTTTTTATTTTTCCCCACTCCAAAAAGGGAACAACAAATTACAACCATTTTTTTTTTTCCAACCCGTTGGGGAAACCCCGGGAACACTGCCCCAGAGGACTGACTGTTCTATGGGCCATGCCCCCCAATCCACCCTTTTACATCCCCCCCATGGGAAAGGAAGCAGGATTCATCCCCCCCACAAATGGCCCTTTTGTAATGGCTCCAGCTGAAAAGAATTTATCATTGATCCGTAGTGCCAGTCCTTATATAAGGCCTTTACAGTTCTTTTTAATATTTCTACAAACATTTGCCCAATCAGATTCACTATAAAACACAAGCAGTGCTATTGTTTTTAAAAAATTATAAAAAAGTTAATTTTTGAACACATGGTAAATACATATATATGAACGGGGTTTTGAAAAAAAAAACGACTAAAATGCCACACTTTATCTTTAAACCTCTTTTGGCTCAATGGTTTTGGTTTCTTTTTAACTCCTGGTACAATTCTTTTTTAAAAAGAAATAAATAAAAATTTTTCCTGTCGCTGGTGCATACTAATGTTAGACTGTGCCTGGGGCCAGACTTGGCGGCCCCCTGGTTCTGAGGTCTACAGTAAAAACTATTAATTTAGGTAGATATGGCTTCTCACAGACCTCTAGTTAAATATGTACATTATATGGTTGACCCCAAGATGAAGATAGTAGCGTAAATGCCTTTACGGCCATTCAGCCCCCTGGAGTGCCTTCTGTGTTACCTTTTAATGTCTTTATGTTTTTTTTGTCTGTTAATTCTCCTGCCCCGCCTCCCCCATATCATTAAATTTCTCCCACTCCGAATAAAACCAAAGTTGATTTTTACGAAAGGCCCCAAGTTGCGTTTTAAAAAAAGGATAAAAAAAACTAGAAATAAAAAAAGGTACATTTTTTTTTTTAGCCTGGGTTTTGAGAAAGTCTTTGTAAATAAACACAGATAGATTGGTAGAGGGGGGCTTAATGCCCCTTTGTATTTTCTTTTCAGATCTATTGTACTCTGGTAGGGCAAAAAGCGTCAGCTATCTTCCTTGTACATTTTTTTCATCTGTGGTAGGTGTGCATGCATAGGCACTGCAGGCTGATGTGTGCAAGTATATTTAAATAAATTATGCATCTTGTGGATACCATAATGGATGGACAGCCATCTCATGTGGGAAGATCAACAATACCTTAACCAGCCAAGAGGCCATAATGGATGGATTCATGTGGGTCTACCTGGTATTGTCCCAGTTTGGGTTTGAGGGGTTTCCCTAGGACCCGGTTTAGAAGAACCCGGGGCCCTGGGTGCCACCAGAGGGCACTGAGAAAAGGTTTCCCTTTTTGAAACTTTCGCCCCGAAGTGCTAGTCATAACATTGGAAATCCTCCTGGCTCCAACATAAAAATAGCAATCCACCTCCGGGGGGGCAGAGTTGGGAGGAACAGGGGGAAGGAAAAAAAAAGGTGTTTGAGCTACTGGTTTATACAGTATGGACTGAACTAAAAACCTGTGAAGTTATTGTAATTCATATTAAAATACTTTGTTTTAACTTGGGGGGTGTGTCTGGGGTTTAGTTGTGTCTGGTGTTCTGGCTCATTAGTGTCCCAAGAGTCCACAATCTCAACACTACTTATTTAATTAATAGGCTGCCATGACTAAATGGAGAGACAGCAAAACACAGATGAAATAAAACAATTTCTACTAACTGTCAAACTGTTTTCAAAGCATATGGAGATAAGTACTGGACCCACAACGTATACAAAATACTTATGGACACTTTGTTATATGGCAGCCTTTACAATAGCTCACTTTTTTTTTAATTTATTAATGTTTTGATTTAATCAATATTAATTATTAACATTAAGAAAAGCCTCTGACTTATTACCAACATTTCTGAATGAATTTTGAGCTAAACTGAAGAGATGCTGCTGCCCAAAACAGACTCATGCATCAGCCCACCTCAACTGGCGCCCCAGTCAAGATGTGAATTTGAAAAAAAACATAGTGAGATAAAAGATCGATCGCTTACGTCTGTAACATCTGAGAATATAAGAGACTCTGCAGAATGAAAATGAGATATATTTAACATTGCCATGTCCCCCGGTAGCACTGCAATCACCGCCACCGAGGATGCCCATAGTGTCTGACCCTATCGGGAAAAGCTGCTTGTCCAAAAATGAAAAGGGGAAAAGGACAATTATACAGAACAAGGATAAAAGTTACAAGCTCATCTGGAGATAGAAGTTGTGAAGATCCTAAGTGAAGATAAAAAATAAGGTGGGAAGGATTCAGACCTGCCAAATGTTATATAATGAGAAATGTTCTATTGTTTTCATATAAGTTGTTTGAATTGTTATTCATAGATGAGTTAGCCAAGTTCAGGTACTGGACACTACAAGCTGGACCTGCTCTATCCAAATATTACAGATTTAAAATTAAACCTGTGGTATAATCTGAGCAGGGGTAACCTTATATTACTTCCACTTACTGTACAAACCCTATTATTGACAGCAGCAGCCCCTCTGTTATCGGTGAGTTTTATTTATTTATTTTAGTGTCTTTAAAATTTTATTTCCCCTTTGGGACTAATAAGATATTATACATTAAAAAACTATTATCTATCTAAACAACAGTCCTTAATAAGACAAACAAGATGGGAAAATTGTTTGATAGGTCAATTTTTGAGGGCAGATTCTGCACAAATATTACAAGGCTTTTCTTTATGTAAAGAACCACAGACCCATGGAATGAGTGACCAAGTAATGTGGAGGGCAGTAGGACTTTGGGGCTCTTCAGGTCTTGATTTGACGTTATTTTGAACAATCAATGTGAGTAAGATGGAAAGCTTGTTGAGCTGAATGGCCTGTTCTGATCACAGTTCTTCTAATGTTCTTGTACGTAGACACACACAGGCACATAGAGAAACCATGCTAGTATTAACTATTCTTTACATTTTGAACATCATAGAATCTGAATCTGAACCTAGTCAATAGCAAACTTTAAGAAATGCCATGCACTGACTTTTAATCCAATTGCAGTGGTATATTATATGACATGCACTTCTTGTTAGTTGTCCCAGCATTGTTGTAGCAACTCCCAAAATGTCGGCGCCCATAGAAAACAAAATGGTGTTGGTAATGATGCAAAAATGTTTTAACAACTTAGAATGAAAAGTGAAATTTTGATTCAAAGGTAAACAGAGTCCAGAGCTCTAAGACCCCCACTGTTTAATTTGGGGTAAGTGTATTAGAGTTTAGCTCAATACTTTTCTTTTCAATTTTCAATTGGATTTCAGGAATATAGTTCTGGAGCTTCTTTATAGGGTAAAGTATTTGGGTTTCTGTTATTGGATTAATCTATAAACATACCACAGAAAACTTTCAAATGAAGATGAAACTCATGGCCTATGAACAATGCTGCACATTCTCTTAGTAACACACTAGCACTGAGGACTTTCAGCCAACAAAAGTGTGTCAGAAACACCACTGGGGCTCCTTTATATTACGGCAATGTGACTTTATAGTGCCTCATTGTGATTGCTCTTTTATCATCATCCAAGTCATTCACTTTCTCTTCTTTGTTATTCTTCTGTGTATTTCAGGATGGTTATTGTTGATTGTTATAATATTTCTTGAGCATTTGTAAAAGCTAAATTTCCCTTGCAACAATTACCATGCCATCTGTCTACCTTGACCTTTAGGACAGATTTTTGCTGCAAAGAACAAACAAGCAGACCTCCACACAACTAGTTTCTGTATAGATACTCTGTATGTACCACACTCACTATTTACAGGCCATTTACAGTCACAAATTTTTATATATAGATTTTGTTTTAATATTGCCAAACTATATTTACTGCTGTTCTTCCTTATCAGATATTTTTCTTCTTCTATATAATGATAGAGTTGTCCACCATTCCTTTTTTTTCTCTTCTTAGCTGGGTTCTGACGAGTCAATAAAATCAAGGGTCTCTAAGTTCCTACTTCACCTCATAAACAAATCACTGGTCCCCTTCTCTTAGAAAAATAGTCTCAGACAGTTTGCTGAAAACAGAGACTTTCAGCATGAATGACCTGGGTGTGTGGACAGAGCTGTGAAAATAACCAGCCATGGAATTCCAGGTATACAGAGCTATTAAAGTGCGCCTACAAGCCACTAATTCATGTACACACCTCACACTCCTAACTTCCTTCACAGCTTGATGCTCTACAAAGGCTAAAGAAGCTAGGGCTCTGAAGTTTGAGTAGCCAGAAGCTTGTAACTCCAGTCACAAGGGGTGTGTGTGTAGCACCAGTCCAGTTCATTTTGTTTCTGATCCAATTACAAGCACATGTAGTGTGCCATTGTAGAGCTCTTCTAGGGTTCCCTCAGTTACTACTTTATGAACAGTGTGGAAATATTATGTGATCTCATCATTTTACATCCATAAAACAAAATAAAATTTTAAGTGGATCACCCAAATAAATCATCAGTATATACAGGGTTTTAAGGAATATTTGCTCCAAATTTTTCCCTCAAATGTCATTGAATTTGAAATAAAATTTTTTTCCATTAATCCCAAAAATTTTTACACACTAACAAATCAAAATAATATCATCAGCCCCCTTTGTAGATGAAAGCATATTTTTCCCAGATACCACAAATTACCCACAAATTAAAGGTGTGGGTTGACCCACCTGTATCAGTGAATCACCGTTTAAATGAATACATGTAAAATTTACACTCTAAAAAGCCCAAGATGGCTGCAAATTCAAAAAGATTCAAAGCTAAAATTTTAAACCCCCTTTAAAAAGATCCATTTTTTTCATGTTTTGTTATATCGCCCCTTTTGCAAAAAATATTTAAACTCTTTTTTTCCCCTCATCTAACAACACTCAATGCACGAATGAAGTAAAAAAGGTTTTTAAATTTTTTTCCCACTTTTTCAAAAAAAAAAAAACCCGAAATACCCCATTGACACAAAATTGCCCCTTTTATGACCTTGAAGGGTGGTACAACAGCCCCGATAGACTTTATTTTTTTATTTTTATCTCTATTTTTCTTTTTCCCTGTCCTTAATTTTATTTTAATTTTTTTCATTTTATTACTATTTAATTTAATATTGTTTTTTTTATCAGTATACTGTTTGGGGATTATGTAAATTTTCCCCGGGTTAAAAAGTATCTATCTATCTATCTATTGTCACCCCGGGGCATGGGAAGCAGCTAAAGGGGCTTGGGGAAATACTGTTTATACATCTGGGGGGGGGGTGCACTGCGCCTTTTTCTGAGTTTTTGCAGGTCTTCCCCGAAATCCCACCAGGAGCGCTTTTCCCAGGAAGGAAAATCACCCCGGGTTCCCCCCCCCCAAGTGAGGTCACTTCCGTTCCCCCCCCAAGGATGATTACTTGTTCCCCCAAAGAACCATCATTTCCCCGGTTTTAAAGCTCACTGCCTTTGCTTAGGGGGGGTTCTTTTTTGGACCTGTTGTGTAAACAACGTGAAATAATGCCTAAAAGATTTTTGCCCCGGAAACCGAAAAAACGGGTGGCTGCCCCCCTTCCCGCTCTGGCTATTTATTCAGTGGCGTAGTCGGGGATGGGCCCCCGGGAAAACCCGGGGACACAACCACAGGCCAGGTGGTGAGTCCGGGCCAAAGAAGGGGACCCCGAGGGTGGAAGGGTTGGGGCTCTGCTCCATGAGCAAACTCGGTCCCCCCACCGGGAAAACGGGGGGACCCAAAGGGGGGCTGGTTTCGGGGAAACACCCCAGTGGCTCAGATGCCTCCTTGGCGGGAAAAGCCGAGGCTCCCAGGGGACCAAGGTCCCATTTAAACGATGGTTGTCCCCAGGCCGGGCAGGTAAAGGGAAACAAAACGGGATTTTAAACCCCAAGAAAAGGGCTGTCAGAGCATATGGCTCTCTGGCAACAGGTGGGTGAGGGGCCCCGCCATTCGATTTAACCCCCCTTACAAATAGTGCAGCAAGTGCCCCTGTTTTCTGCTGTTTAAAAAGACTCCCCCAAATTTGCCCACCGCCTGGGGCAATTCCATTCTATGGCAGCTGTGCAGTTTTTGCAAACCCAGAGGCGGTGGGAAACCTGGGAGGGCAGAACACCCGCTCTGGGGACTCCCCGAGCTTGTCCCACTAAAGCAGCCCCTTCCACGATTCCAGAGCTTGTTCGGCGGGCCGCTGGTTTTTGCCTGCGGGAAAAAGGGCGGACCGTAGGGGACAATGGGGGGGTTGTTTTGTGCCCTTAGAACCCCCTGGCGGATAAACATCGGGAGCTTTTATTAAGGAATAAGATAACACCCGGTTCGACCGGAACGGTCTGTGTTTTTTCGCCCTTTATTCTCCCGCAAAGTGGTTTAAAAAAGAAGCCAGTAAAAAATGATACAGGAGATACCCCAATTTACAATACCCCGGTTTCTATGTCCGGAAAACCCTTAAAGGCTTACCCGGGGGGTGCACCCGATCCTCCGTTCCCCGTAATCCGGGCGACTGGTCTGATAGGGGGGTAGTTTGAAAGACCCCAAAAAACTTATGGCCTGTATAGATGACAACGATTCATCTCAAGTTGCTTCCACACCGGTAATCAGCCAAGGGGGGGGCGAGGCCAAGAGGACGAAGACACCCCGGCCCGCCGGGCCCAGCACCACTAGCCCGCAGCGGGAAATTCCCCCCCCTTGGGGGGTCGCCCGCCCTTTTCTGAATTTTTCGTCAGTTTAGAGCAACCCCGGGTTTTTTTAAAGAGAGAACAGTGGAATGCATCTTGAAACACAAAAAGAATGCAGTGGTTCTCCCCGGGCCAAAGCGCGATTTCCCATGCCACGGGGCCCCAAAATTTTGTCATTGATAATGATTTGTTGTATCGGGTGCTGAACATGGGGGGAAGGCCCGGAAGTTTTGTTAATCCCGAACCCCCGGGGCCAGGTTTCTTTGCCACCCCCATCTTCTTGGGGCCCATCTTGGCCCCGGATAAAACATTAGGCTTTGTCCGTTTTTCGGGCCCGGGGAAACGAGGAGGTTGCCGTTTTTTGCTTTCCTGCCCGGAATGTCAACTGCGAAATTCCTGGGAGGGACCGGCCCCCTCTGGTTCCCCTTCCCCATTGCGTTCCTTTGATAGAGGGGGGTTACATGTGGGGACCCCTAAAACCCCCTCACCCCCAGGATATAAATATATCTGCCCTCGGGATTATGCTCCCCCATTCCCTAAACCCCTTTTTCTGGCTCCAAAAAAAATATTCCCGGGGGAATAGTGGGAGTTTTTTCCCCAGTAGGCTTTCCCTGGTCCGCGGCCCAAAGGGAAACGCCCTTTTTCCCGAAAAATCAAGGGGACTGCCAAGTTACTTAAAACATTTAAAGACCCCGTGTATCATCCTCAAACCAGGCCTAGTGGAGAGATTTAATCAAACCCCAAGCAAATGCAGAAGGTGGGCACAAAGGGGGGAGGGGTTGGGACCAACCCCCCCCTTGTCCTCTTTGCATTCGGGAAGTTCTCCCCCCACGGGTTCTCCATTTGAATTACTGTGGAAGACAACCCCCGGGGTTTTTTGGGTATTTTAAAAAAGGGTGGGAAGGGAGGCACAATCCACTAATATTTTTGGGAAAATATCCCAACCCGGATAGATTTATCAATAAGACCATTCTAAAAAATCATATAGAGGGGCAATCAGCACAGGCCCCCCTTTATGACCCGGGGCCCCCCTCCCGGGGTTCAACCGGGATTCCCCGGGATTGGTCCCCAAATTTCACTCTAAACTGTCCCCAGGCTGGCCCCTTAAATTAAGGAAAGGAAAGGGGTTGGTTGACTATTTGGTGAAAAGCCCCCTCCGCCACCAGTGGCAATATATCATGTAAACCTGTGAAACCCGGGGAAAGGGAGGGGGGCCCCATCCCCCCTCCGACAGCCCCGCCGCTTTTTCTGAAGTAAGTTCCCTTTTTTCGGCAGCAGCTATCCCCAGGGAAAAAAGAGCTTGAAGACTTCCCCTGTCCCAGAGGTGGTTGGGAAAAACCCGGCCGGGCCTCTCTGATTGGGGACCTTTTTGACTGACCGGGGGGTCGCCGTGGACCCCCAGACTCGAGGCAAAGAAAGTAGAAGTGGGAAATGGAAATCGGAATGCTGGCACTAGGATTCGAGGGAAAATAGTAGTCCCGGTCCCGTCCCATCGCCCTTTATTGCTGTGCGGCAGTTAGGTTTTGCAATGACTCCCCGGTTAACCTTTCCAATTCAGCTTACCCCCCTGGTGGGTACTAGAGACTGGGGCCAGCCAAATTTTGACTACACTTGACATGACAAAGGGTATGGGGGTTTTCGGAGGGCTGGGAAAAAAAACCGCTTTGACCAGCAACGGGGTATCGGTCCTTCCATTCGGGGAAAGGGCGCTTGCGACTTTTCAGCCCTGGGGGAAAAGCTCCGCCCCATAACTCGTCTGTGGCCTATCTGGGTGGGATTTTCCAGCACCTGGGAAGGAAAAACGCATAACATATTACGGGGACTGGGGGAAAGGCTTCCAATCAACCCCAAAAATGTTTCTTTTGGTTTGGGGAAGCCAAAAAATTTTGGGGACCAGGGCGGGGACTGTGAGGCCACAGTGCCCGTTTCAACCCATTGGCCCCCCCCGCCCCGAAACCGCGCAAATCCAAACCCCTTTTTAGTTTGGGGGAACCGCCGTTTGGCCCCCGCTTCCCGAGAGGGGCCCCGCCGATTTGACAAAGAAAAAAGCTCCTAAAACGGTGGTAGGTCGATAAAGGGGGCTGACGGACTTAAAAAGGGTTGACTTCAGATTCTTTTATCTCCCCTTTCTTTTTTCCCCAGGCGGGCCTGACACAGGCGGGTGCCTGTTGGGCCAAAGCCGCGGTGTTTAACACCCTAGACCGGGAAACTGTTGGACGGGGCCGGTTGGGGGGGGAAAAAAGGGTCTGCCAAATGGGGGAACCAGCTGCATAATTTCCTCTTTGGGTGGGGGTTCACTCTGGTGGGGTCATGCACCCTGAAGTGGATGGCCCCTTTACGGGGGGTAATCCACGGGGCCGAGGTGGTTTCTTGACCTGCAGCAGTACAAGTATCGCTATCGCAGGGGCCCCCTTTATAACGCCGATGCCCTCTCCCGGGGCCCCGACCCCTCGGTAGGTGCCCACCCGGGGTCTGGGCTGAGGGGAGTTTGTACCCGTGTCTGGGAAGCAGCGAAGGGCTTAGGAAATACTTTTTTTACATCTGCCCAGGGGGGGGTGCACTGGCGCCTTTTGAGTTCTCTGCAGGTTTTCCCCGGGAAATCCCACCGGAGCGCCTTTTTCCGGGAAAGGGAAACACATCACCTTTCCCGAAGAAGAGGTCACTTGGGGTTCCCGCCCCAAGGGATGATTCACTTGGCCGCCCAGGGCACATCTTTTCCCCCCTCTGTGCTATAAAGCTCACTCCCTTTTGTTTAGGCAGGCAGTTCTTTTGATTGTTTTTAAAACAACTGTGTAATAATCCCGACTTTTGCACCCGGAAACCCGTAAACGGGGGGCCCCCAAACCTTTACCCTCGGTCTCCACTTATTAATATCTATCTATCTATCTACTTCTATCTATCATCTACTTCACTATTTCTATCTATCTATCTATCCCTTCTATTGAGGGGTTTCACCCCCTTTTTTGGGAGTATCTGTGGGAATTGTTTGGGGCGGATTAAGGAGGGTCAACTTTATTGGGAAGAAAATTTTGGGTAAAGGGGTATTCTTTAAAAAAATTTTTTAAAAGGATTAATAATTGTCAAAAACCTTTTAGACATATCAAAACCAGATGGCAAGGAAAAAAAAATGTATGAAAGATGACTAAGAAAAACTAAAAAGTGGGATATCCGTAAAAAAACCAGAATGGACAGAATAAAATAGAATATACTTTTTTTTTGAAATTTAAATTTGGGTGCAAAACCAACAAACCAACCAGAGTAAAAGTAGTATTGATTGAAACCCGTATGTAAATTAATAGTTTATAAAAAGAACCTATATTCTTTTTTTCTAATTATTTTTTGAAGTCCTCTATGGTATTTTTTGAGGTGTAATTAAAAGATACAAGAACAGCCTTTTACCTGATTACTGATTTGTCCTGTTAGAAGATAAGTGTCTTTAAGTGATGAAAATTTACCCGCCATATGAGAACCCCAAAAATGACTTGTGTATCAGAACAAAACAAAGCAATGAGATCAATAATTTTGGAAAGCATAGATCTGGGAAAAGCTGCAGAAATATAGAAGGTTCCAAAAGGCTTAGTGGCCTCCATAATTTGAAATGGAATATGTTTGGAACCACCTCTTCCTAATACCTATTCACTTGGCCAAACTGTACAAACAGGGAAGAAATGCCTTGGTAAAAAAGGTGACCAAGAACCCTATTTGCAGAGGCATGTAGAGAAGAAACATCGGGTAGGATAACCACTACTGCACCACTCCACTAATTTTAGGCTTTAGGAAAAGTTGCCTGACAATGCATGAAAGCCTGCTTGGTTTAAAAGACCCCCAAAATACCCTGACACAATGAGAAACAAGATTCTCTGATCTAAGGAAACCAAGAATGAACTTTTTTTCCAATTCTAAATGTCAGAATTGAAAGAATGAAGATGGTGGTAGCAGCATTATGCTCCCGGGTTGTTTTTCAGTGACAGGTGTAAGATAGGAGACCAGGGGCGAAAGGTTTGGGGGGAGCCACCCGTTAATTTGGGTTTTCCCGGGTGCAAAAGTCTTTGAGGCATATTTAAACAGGTTGTTACACAACAGAGTCAAACAGAACTGCCTGCCTAAGCAAAGGCAGTGAGCTTTATAGCACAGAGGCGGAAATGAGTCCCCCCTGGGCCGAACTGAAGTGACATCATCCTTAGGGGCCGGAACCGGAAGTGACCTCATTCTTGGGGCCGGAAGTGGTGTCCTTCCTGGAAATGGCTCCTGGTGGGATTTCCGGTAAGACCTCAGAGAACTCAGAAAGAGCGCAGTGCACGCCCCCTGGGCAGATGTATAAACAGTATTTCCTAAGCCCTTCAGCTGCTTCCCATGCACCGTGTGACACAGGAACTGGGAGACTAGTCAGGGTTGAAGGAAAGCTGAAGGGACAAATTGCAAGGATATTCTTAATGAAATCTGAACAATTAAAAACAACAAGTGCAGTGGCCAGTCTTCATCTTAATATGATCAATGATCTTCCACCTGCTAAACTGGACAGCTTGAGTTACATAAGCAGACACACACGCCAAAAGTATTGAGAACATTGCAGGGCTGACTGATCCAAACCCCTCAGCTCCAAAACTGGCTTACAGCATCTGGCATGAAGACAATTTCATCTACTACAAGAAGCAATATAATTGAACACTGAAAAAAACATTTCTCAAGAAAACAAAACTGGTGGTAGTTATAAACTATTTAACAAAAAGTTGCATTCTAAAAAGATGCTTTTACTTATTTATTAACATTGCAGTGACCTAGTATAAATAACATCAAGTTGTTGAGCAGCCCAGCTAGAAAACTGGCCTTTATTCAATAAACATGTATGGCAGGCCTCCAAAATGAGGTTCTAATTGAGTAATTCTACAAGATTCATAAAACACCAAATACAACACTTTGGAATAAGCAACCCAAAACCACACATGCAAAATACATTTACTTGGAGAGAAAAATATGACTGTGCCATGAAAATGCACTTATCCAATTAAATTTTCAGACTATTACAGCTGCTAGAGCTGGCTCATTATTTTTGATCCACAGAATGAATACTATATTAAATTATAGTATTTTGCTTTTTTTTTTGTTTACTGATTTATTTATTTTTGAAGACTAGTGCTAGTTACCATATCGAATGCATGGAAGAATTATTGAGTCATAGCTCTTTTTTGGGAAAACACAATATCCATTTGTCTTGTGTTTTATTTTATCCTGCTCACAACCTGAATATAAATCATTTTTTAGAAACTTTTGTATAGCATCTTCATCATATGTGTTCATTGCTTATCCCTCCTGATTTAATCTTCCTTAGTGGGCCACCAACTTTTTTGGCTTAGTGCTACTTCCCATTCTCAGAGTCTGTAAATATGCAGTTGGTGTCTTTAACCGGAAAGGGAGTAACCAATGATTTCTATTAACTTTCCTCCATTTAATTTGTATGTGTCTGATTGTATTTGGCAGGGACTTCAAGTTTTATTTGAACGTGTGATGATAACATGAGCCTTCCCAAATTGGCATCCCAAAATATAAGAGTGCACTTATCTCTTCCGACACTGTTGTGAAAAAAAGATAAGCATGTGGCACAGATGTATGGCGCACATGTGTTAGGGGTCACTTTGACAGCAAACACAAACACTGCCTGTACAAGAAAATGCCCACCTACAACAGAGGAACAGGTTTAAAGGCCCACCATTTATGTGAATTTAGAAAGGAATGACAGAAAAAGGGAAAGGGGAGCTGAGTGACTGACTGGTCATACACCATGAATCGTGCTGGCTGTCATTCTTAAACTCCTAATTGAATAAACTTCTTAAACTTCTCATTCTTAAACTTATCTTATGACCACTTGTTAAAGCACAAAAATGAAATAAACCTGATATTCACTGTGTTGGTTCCAATAAAAAAACTCTCTATTAGTACATTATAACATTATTAATACTTACAGTGGATTCAGAAAGTATTTCGGAGACCTTTATTTCCGCAAATGTTGTAGTGTTATACATTTAGTTTAAAATTAATAAATTTGCAATTTTACCTATATTTTTTCACTCAACAACTCATAATGGCAAAGTGAAAACATTCCTAAAAATGGCCAAATTATTACAAATAAAAAGTTGAAATCTCTCATTTAAGCATTTATTTATATACATTGGCACTCCAAAGTCTGGTTGGTATCCAGTTTGCTTTAACTCTCCTCGAGATGTGTTTAGATCTTGATTGAGTCCACCTGTGCAAACTGAACTGATTGGACAACATTTACAAAGGCACCTACCAGTGTATGTAAGGTCCCACATTTTACACTTCATATCAAGACAAAACCAGGCCAGGAGTACCAACAAGCCCCCTGTAGACCTCCAAGTGACACATAGGGCATCAGGGCAGGATATAATATATTTCTAAAGCTTTAAGTATTCTCAGGAGTACAGTGTAATCACAAGGACTCTGCTTTGGTCGTAGAGTTGGCTATAAGGGTACCAAGAAGCCATTGCTCACTCTAACAGGGCTTCAGAAGTCTCTGCCAAGGCAGGAGAAACTGTCAGAAGGATGACCATCTCAGAAGTGTCCATCAATCAGGCATTTATGATACAGTGGCTAGATGGAGCCACTCCTGAGTCAAAGGCATATGACAGCTAGCTTGGGGTTTTCCAATAGCCATCAAGAATTTCTCTCACTGGAATATAGTATTCAGTCAATAAGGTGTATGGAATGTGAAGGGGTCTGAATACCTACTGAACACTCTATATTATTAGATCTAATGTTAATAACAGATATTGCCCAGGTAGTATATAGCCTTTACTAATGCAATATGAATGGCATTTGATATGTGTTAAATGAGTCCAACTATAAATGATAATCTATTGACTGAATCTCATTATGAAAGTATCAATGTCCCCCTACTTCAAACTAATGTGAGAGGTATGAGATACCCTCTCACTAAATTCCAGTGTCTCAGGCTTAATATCAATAGCACTTGAAATCTTCTAAGTAAATTCCAGTCTCAACAGTATTAGATATGGCACAAACAGTACTTAATGAACAAGAGAATATAAGAACAAAAGAAACTGGACAAATGACAGGAGACTATTCTGTCTATGAAGCTCATTTTGACTAAAAGCTAAGAGGTTGGGAGCATTGGCCACTAATTCAGTGTCTCAGAAGTACTTGAGTATACACTAAACTAAATCCCAGTATAATTATGTAATGGCCACTGCCTAAATTCCAGTACCTATAATTTCCAATGCCCATTTATTAATCACCAAAGAACAGTATCCTATGCCCACTGACCAAATCCCAGTTTGTTTACACTCTGATGTTTCCTGACTGCATTTTAATAAGACTGTAAATGTCCATTTTTGTTTAAAAGAAATATGAATATGGTTTTTGTTTCCTTTTATTAAATTAAATATCAATTTATTTTCTAAATGACCTCTGCAGAACATAATATTACTCGCTGTACTCGTACAACTTAGGTGGCAGACATAGCAGACATATGCATGTAATGAATAAACAGACATCTGATCTGTCAGTGTAAGACCGCAGAACAGACAAGTGAACAGCCGCAGTCAGATTGGCCAGAAAAGCCTTCAGTGACTTAACCTACCAGCTGAATCCTTCAGCATGAAAACCCAACATTTAGCAACCACACTTACATAAGCTCACAGCAAACCAATGGAGCCTTTCTTTCCTTTATAATCAGATTAGTATCTAAAATGAAGGTTTCTCTAATATTTTGTTACTATTTTTTTTTGCTCATAGTAATGCTGCAGGACACATTAGGCAGGTTACACAAACCAATGGCATTCTTAAGCTGCTGGACACACGGATGCAAGCCATTTAGATAGGTCAATCCTTCATAAAAATTCAGGTTATATATTAAATGGACTGGCTTCCTAAAAATATAAATTATTATTCGCTATGTCAAAGTAGAAAAATTGAAATTTTAAGATTACATTAAAAATGTAATATCTAAACATTTGTTACAAAAAGCCACATGTTTACAATGTAATTTCAATTTAATGTTATGAGAGTGGCTGAAATGACAGCTCACTAGTAGTGGGACTTCAGAATGGGGACACCACACCAAAAAAGTTGCCAAAAGTGAAATTTGTTTTATTTGATAAGTCATTATAAAATGTAAGGAAGACTAAAACATAAATATATACACAAGTCCAAAGTTTCACCTCTTGTACAAGAAAATCAAATTAAGTAATGGCAACCAAAAATATTTTAGAAAAAAAGAGAAAAAGCTTTGCAATACTCTTAAGCAAAAACAACTGCAATATTAATTATTTGCCTGCACTGAAACTACAAAAAAGAAACAAATTCCAGTTACCAATAACCCAGCACAATCAGGGATGACATTAGTGTAACTCATCAAATTCAGTTATTGTGAGCAGCCAACTCGACATTATCAATAGTTAGAGGAGACAGACTCTATGCCCATCAGCTGTCTCTCATCCAATAAGGTCAATAGAGTAAACCAAGGTGATTTAGACCTTTTTTCATTAATATATACAAGAATAAGGTTTATCTCTACTCTTGTACCTCTAAACTTTAAACTTAAAACACCAGTTTAAGTCATTGTATCCTACCTGAAGTCAACAGCTATAATTCATGGGTCTCAAGGTATCATGCTGTCAGCCATAACCACAAAACACACTGGACATTTTATATTTACATGTATTTGCTTTGCAGATGCTTTAACAAAGCAACTTACAAAAGGGTCAACATAATCATAGCAGTCTGGGTGACTGTGTGGGAACAAGTGTACGGACAAGGCTACAAAATTAATCATCACATCTGAAGGCAGAACAAAATGACAGTGAGTTGCAATTCCTAGATTTCCAGCCAATGTCAGTTAAACAGAATCGCCAAACAAGAGAGCCTCAAATGCAGGCTGTTTCTATGGAATACACATGGCATCCCCAGACACCATTATCAGTAAACCTGGTGGTTGAGAAGGAGTGTGGACCCTACAATTTCCATTACACTGATCCCTT
>NW_024377440.1:0-14056 GCF_016835505.1 Polypterus senegalus
TAAAAAAAAAAAAATTTTTTTTTTAAAAAAAGGGTCCCCCCTTCCTTTTTTTTTTTTTTCCCAGGCTGAGGTTTTTTTTTTTTTTTTTTTTTTTTTTTTTTTTTTTTTTCAGCCAAAAGGCCCCCCAAAAAGGGGGGAAATTTTAAAAATTTTGGGGGGGGTTTTCCCATAAAATCATTCATTTTTTAAAAAAAAAAAAAAAAAAAAGGGGGGGGGCCCCCCCCCCCCCTTTTTTCCCCCAAAAGGGGTTTTTTAAAATTTAAAATTTTTTTGAAATTTTTTTTAAAAAAAAAAAAAAAAAAAAAAAAAAAAAAAAAAAAAAAAAAAAAAAAAAAAAAAAAAAAAAAAAAAAAAAAAAAAAAAAAAAAAAAAAAAAAAAAAAAAAAAAAAAAAAAAAAAAAAAAAAAAAAAAAAAAAAAAAAAAAAAAAAAAAAAAAAAAAAAAAAAAAAAAAAAAAAAAAAAAAAAAAAAAAAAAAAAAAAAAAAAAAAAAAAAAAAAAAAAAAAAAAAAAAAAAAAAAAAAAAAAAAAAAAAAAAAAAAAAAAAGGGCCAAAAAAAAGTGTGGGTTAAAAATTTAAAAATGATAATGATTGTGTTTTGAAGGTTGTAAAAAAGAAGAATAAAAAATATTGAAAAATTGGGGATAAAAAATTTTTAAAGAATATAAAATTTAAAAGGGAAAAGGTAAAAAGGGAAAAATGATAAAATTAAATTTTAATGATTAAGATGAGTAATTGATAAAAAGTTTGAATTTAAAAAGGGTTTTGTATCTTTTGGAAAAAATTTTTTAGTAATTTTTGTAAATTAAACCCCATTTTGGATGGTGATTGAATGGATTTTTGTGAAAAGAAAGGTGCAAAAAATGGAATTTAAATAAAAGTTGTTCTTTTAAAAATTGTGTTGAAAAGGAAATTTTGTTAAAAAAAAATTTATTAAGAAGTAAGTGGATTTATAAGGTTTTACCCCTCTAAGGAGCCACAAAGATCCCCAAAAAAAAGGGCGGGGTCGGACCCAGTGGCCTTTTTTTAATTTCGTTAAAATTTTAGGAGGATGCAATTTTCCCTTCATTTCCTTTCTTGGTGAGGGGTCCCCCCTTTTTATTTGCGAGAGCCCCCCCTTTAAGGTTTTGTGTTGGTGGTTGGTTTTCCCCTCTTCGGTGTTTTTTGAGTTCCTGTTGCCTTTCTATCAGCTCAGACCAGTCGGCCATTCTCCCCCTGGCCGCTCTAAACAAGGCATTACCCCAAAGGTCCCCCCCCACCTGATATTTTCCTTTTTTGGACCTTCTTTGAACCCCAGAGATGGTTGTGTGGAAAACCCCATAGGTCAGCAGTTTGTGAAACAATCGATCGCCGTCTGGGACTAACAGCCATGTCACATTCAACCCCACTTCACCCCCTTTCTTCACCTTTCCCGAAATTCAGCAGGTTGTTTGAAACACTCCATCCCAAAAAATGCTGCCCTGTGATTGGCTGATTGGAGTTGCATTAACGACAGCTGAACAGGTGAACCTAATAACATGGTGCATACAGATCCCAGAATAAGTAAAAGGAAGGACATTTACAGTAAAAGGGAAGGGGCTCCAAACTCCCCCTTCATCCCCCCCCTGAAGGCCTATACAGAAAACTGCTTTTGGGTGTCGACAATTTTTGCCTTGTTGGCTGAAAGTCCTCGTGTTGGTGTGTCAAAAAAGGGGATGTGCAGCATTGGTTTTAAATGGCATGTTTTGTCTTTCCTCCTCCTCTTCCTCGGGGGGTCCAGAGTGTACCCACAACATTAAAACCCTCGGGGTTTTTGCGGGGTATAAATTTGTGCTTTTTTTTTGGTTTTTTAAAAGGATCAGTATTTGGCTTGGGTGCTGGGGCCTTTTTTTAAGGGGTTTATTTTAATTTTTTTTTAATTCCTGAAATTTATTTAAATATTAGAGGACCTTTTTTTCTATTTTTTATTTCTTCTTTCCTTATTATGGATTTTTTTGTGAAATTTATAAGCCTGAGTCCTAAAAACCTGTTTTTATTTGGGGGGGGTTACTATCTGGGGTGAGGCTAAACCTGACTCAGGGGTTGTTCTGCTGACTGGAGGCCCCAACAGGAAACTTGGCTTGGCAAAAAATCCCATGTTTGCACCTTTTTATGTGACAAAGGGATTGGGCAAAATTTTTTACAAAGCACTATATACTCGGAAATGATCAGGTCAACCTTACAGATGGGGCTTGCCCAAATTAAAATTATGAGGATGATGAGCTAATTACCTAAAAGTAACGACAACCAACCCCGTTAGCCCTTCTTGGTTTCATTTCTTTTGTTTTTTTATAAACAGGTCACCCCTCTTCATCTTTCGGTGATACATCCATCCATCCACCCATCCATCACCCATCATCATCCCTCACCCATATCCATCACCCATACCCGTTTGGCCCTCAATTTAGCCTTTCAGTATTTTAGGACCTTCCTGGCAAAGGTGGGATGCCAGTCAACAAGGCATCTGATTCTTTAACCTTCCGACTTACAAACCCAAAAAGCTTTGTGCCCCCAGCGAGGGCTCACTGAGGGGGTGGTCAGTCGTGGGGCTCTCCTTAGGCACAAAAATGGATGCCCAGCCTCCCCTCCCCTGGCCTGCCTTTTGTTCCCCCTTTTGTGTTAAATGGAAGCCCTGGACTACAATATGACAATGTGCCCCTAAACGCCCCCTTGGTGAAAAAAAACCCTTCTGGGTTAAAAAAGACCTCCGGGCTTGGTGCAAAAAAGAAAAAAAATAGATAAAAAGTTCCCAATGCTGCCTGCCCATAGGTACTTTTTAAGGCCCAGGGCCCCAGGGGAGGAGACTCTTGAAGAACGGGGAAAGGGTCACTTCCTCCTAAAAAGAAATGTTGACTGTTGTTTTCTCTGAAAAGACTAATGCCGCAGATTAAACCGTCAAATTATAAAAGCCCAAAACTCATTTGAACAGAAAAAACAGCCCCTCATTTACAGTAATTTTTGAGCAATTAGACTAAAAGGAGGAGAAAGATCAGATGAAAATTCCCCCACGAGGACAGGCGCCACTCCAGGGCTCCTTGGGGCAATGGGGAAAATCTTGGGGCCCGAGGCGCCTCCCCCCCGGGGCCCAGACAGCTTGTTAGCACCAGCAGTGCATTAAAAAGGGCCCCGGTCCTGGTCAAACCAAAAAAAACCGTAAAAGGGGCTAAGCCCCTCGCGGGGGGCCCCCCTCCCCCCCTGGGGGGCTCTGCCAAAAAGGGGCTTCCTGGGGGGCAGGCTCTCCCCGTGCTGCACTGTTTTTGTCACTACAGGGGGAAATATTTTTTTAAGGATCAAAGGGAGGGTGTTTTGGCTCAGTGGCATAAAAAGACAAAAAAAGGCTGGCACCCCAAGAATACTGGCAGGGGACCTGCACCAAAAAATTTGTTTCATTTGTAATGTTTTCAATTTAGCTTGAATATGCTGTGTGTTTTTAAAAAAGACCTTCCTGTTTCATATTAATAATGTTGATAAGTGTCCTTTAAATTTTCTAATTATTACCCTTTCATCTATCTTCTGTCTATCTTCTATTTTCTATCTATCTATCAAAAATGTTTCAAACTATCTTCTTTTATCTATCTATCTATTATCTATCTATCTTCTATCTATCTATCTATCTATTTTCATCTTCTTTTGTTATATATTTCCCTCTATCTATCTATCTATCTATCTATCTATCTATTTTCTATCATCATCTATCTATCTATCTATCTATTTGTGTCTTTCATATCTATCTATCTATCTATCTATCTATCTATCTATCTATCTATCTATCTTTTAGGTTTTCAATCTATCTATCATCTATCTTCTATCTATCTATCTATCTATCTATCTATCTATCTATTAAAAATTCCTTTTTCCTATCTTTTTCTTCTATCTTTTTTCTATCCATTTTCTATTTTCTACTTCCTTTTACATCTAACTTTCAGATATGTTGGGAAATTAAAATGTAAAGTTCGCATAACATAATTTTCTCTTTGATTTCCCGACATAATGCTGTGATGTGGGTTTCCTCCCGAAGACTCCCCAGGTTTGGAAAACCATCTTTTTATTTTGCCCATGGGCCCTGGCTGCCTTCTGTTAAAACCCGCCGGTTTCAAATCACGCTGGCTGTCTTCTAGTGGTGAAGCGAAGATTCCCTCACTCTTGTTCCCCCGATAATAGCATTGAATTAGTTAGAAGGTTCTGGGGGCTTCCCCGATAATGGGTTTTGCTGGTGGTGACGATGGTCAACCTCCCTTTCTGATGACCATCGTTTTGGACACCCCGAAGAACTTTCAGCTCACGAAGGATCCATTCTGGTAAAACTCAGGAACAGGTTACCCCCGGTCATTATTGGCCATGGCGTCTTTGAAGATGTACCAGAAGGTCTGCAATCATGTCAACCGCCGTAAGCCGTTAGAGGGGAAATGTCGGTGCTGGTCCACGTGTGCGGACAGGCGCTCAACAGTATGTCTGTCTGGGGGACCTCATTTCGACATAAGGTAAGTGAGTTGGGTTGATGTGGGGGCAAATTTGATATTTTGCAATACGAAAATGGCTAAATAACAAAAATGGGGGTAGTGTAAAATGGGGGATCCCTTTTCCCGGAAGGATAGACAGAAAGAAAAAGGGGTTGCTGTTTATGCCAAACGGGTTTAAATGTAAACTTCAGTTGGATGTAGCCCCATCTTAAATAGGACATGTGCCGCCTGGAAAAATTGGAAAAAAGGTCTCATTTTTTGGGGTGTTTTAGACCACCCAACGCAGTAATTTCAAACCCCTTTTTTTTAATATCAAAAAGGCAAGTTAACAGGGGATATTATATAAGGGGGGACTTTAATTTCAAATATTTAAATGGGGTAACATTACAGATGGAGGAACAAACAGGAGTTCTTAAAGTAGCGACTGTTTTTTTAAAAGATGTTAAAAAACACCAACACGGTGAAACCCTTTGGATTTAGTATTCTTAATAATCAGGATGAATTGAGGGTGTTGATTGGACCCCCTAAGGGGGACGTGACCAGGGTTATACAATTCATATTTTTTAATACAGATGCAAAAACTAAAATTATTAAGTTGAACTTTAGTAGGGGGAATTTTTTACAGATCACAAAGTCTAATAGGGTAGACTGGGATAAGCTTTTAAATGTGGAGACAGTCGAGGCAGTGGAACAGGTTTAAAATGTTTAATAATACAGGACAGATTTTACCTAAATTTGGAAATAATAGGCAAAAAAAAAATTCCAATGGATTAATAAAAAATTTAAAAAAAAAGTTGCAAAAGGAAAAAAAATGCTGTATAAGGCATATAAGCTAAAATAAAAGAAAGGGGGCATTGAGAACATGGGGACAACCATTGAAGGATTCAGAGGCTAAAGGGTTGGAGGGAAAAGAGCAGATAAGGTGAAAAAAACCCCAAAGTTCTTTTAGTATTTTATATAAAAGAACAGTAAGGAGGGCAAGTTCATCAGGAATGTAAAGGGAATTAAAAAATACAGACAATGAAAGCAGATGCCTAAACCATTTTCTGAGGTGTTTCAAGTGACAAGTGGATAACCTCAGAGCAGTAAAGGGACTATAAAAGGGGGACTAGGGGTTTGGAAAGTAGAGGAGAAGGGCCCCAGATTAAAAAGATGAAATCAAACAAATCACCCGGCCCCGATAATTTTATCCTCGTGTTCTTAAGGAGGCTAGTAGTCAGAAAAAACCACTGATACATATTTTAGGAAGTCACTGTGCCGGAGATTCAAAAAGGGCTGAAAAAGGGAAATATCACCCATTATATAAAAAAGGGGACAGGGCAGATCAAACAACTATAAAAATAACAACATGAAACATCCAGGAAAATTAATGGAAGGTTTTAAGGATAAAATTGGCAACACATGGCAAGGACAGGACAGTCGGCATGGGGTAAAAAAGGGGTTTTTTCTAACATTTGGAATTCTATGAGGGGGCAACAAAAAAATCGATCAAAGTGGGCTTTTGATTTTTTATCTGGACTTTCAGAAAGCATTTGATAAGGTGCCACATGGGGGGATGGGCATCAAATTAAAGAAGTGGGAGTTCAGGGTGATGCTTTTAGATGGAGGGGGGCCAGACACAGGAAGCAGAGGGTGATGGTGGGAACATCTTCAGAACTGGCCCATGTTAAGGGGGTTTCCACAGGGGGGGTGAGGGGCTGCTATTTTTAATATATAAAAGATTTGAAGGAAAATAATAACAAGCTGGTTAAGTTTAGTGATACCCAAAATATGGATTGGATAATTTGGAATCCATTATATCATTAAAAAGGCGGATAGCAGACAGGCAAAAATTTTTGGCATTTGAAATTTAATGTGTAAATGTAAAATTACACATAGAAAGGGGAAAAAATTTGGTTTAGGGACACCATGGGGTCTGAAAAATCAAAAAACCTCATGAGAAAATTTGGGTCTGGGGGTTCTAAGCTATCAACCCAACGTGTTAGAAGCCTTAAGTAGGCTAACAGAATGTCAGGTTATATAAACGCCTTGATGTGTGATACAAGTCACAGGAGGTTCTGCTCAACCTTTATAAACACTGGTGAGGCCTCATCTTGAGTACTTTTGCAGTTTGGTCTCAGGCTACAAAAAAGGGCATAGCAGCACTAGAAAGGTCCCGAGAAGGCTAGTCTTATTGGACACAGGGTTGAATTATGAGGAAAAATTAAAAAAGCTGGGCCCTTTTCAGTTTAACAAAGAAGATTAAGGTGACCTGATTGAAATGTTTTAAAAATTTTGAAGAATTTGTACAGTGGATGAGATTGTTTTTTAAAAAAGTTCATCAAGAACAGGGGACCAATTGGAAACTTGTGAAGGGAAATTTGCACAAACTTAGGAAATTTTTTTTTACACAAAAAAGGGGTAGACACTTGGAATAAGTTACCAAGTAGTGTGGTAGACAGTAAGCGTTAGGGACTTTCAAAACTCGACTTGATGTTTTTTTGGGGGAAAAAAGTGGATAGGGCTGGGGGCTTTTTTGGGCTAATGGCCCGTTCTCGTCTAGATTGTTTAATTCTAAATTTTAAATAAGACATCAAGAGGGCGGCGGTGGCGGGGGTAAACGCTGCTGCCAGATTAGAGACCGGGGTTGCTTCCGGGTCCTTCCTCGTGGAGTTTTCATTTCTCCCGTGTCTCGTGGGTTTTCCCCCGGGCCTCTGGTTTCCCCCCCACAGTCCAAAAACATGCTGGTTAGGTGGATTGGGACTAAATTGGCCTAATTTCCGGTGTGGGGTGTTTTTGTGTGTCCTCGGTGGGTTGGCACCCTGCCCCGGATTGGGTTTCCCGCCTTGTGCCCTGTGTTGGCTGGGATTGGCTCAGCAGACCCCGTGACCCTGTATTTGGATTCAGCGGGTTAAAAAAGGATGGATGGATGGACATCAAGACCACTCAAATGATGAAACTCTCTTTGGGTCAGGAGGGTTTTTGGGTTTGGGCAACAAATATCCTTTTCTGTTTTTAGACCTTTTTTGGTTTTGGGCACAATGTTTATGTTCGTGTTTTGGTGTTCAAAAAGGCCTTTCACACTGAAAGGGGGTTTATCGGGGTCCTCCTCAGCCCGAACTTTGGATGCCTAAATCTATAAGACTTTTTTTTGAAACCCCCCCGGGGAACCTCAGGTCTTATCAATTTGAAATCAAGTTTTTAAAAACCCAGGTGATGCATTACATTTTTAAACCAGTGTGGGTGCTGTAACTTACGGGGGGTGACAAATAAGTGCCCCCGAGCGGCTCTACAACACATCTCAGCTGGAAACCGTAGATCTTCAGGCAGAGGGGGCGCCTTAGAAACATCCCCAAAAGGGTGGGGTGCCTTTGCGTCTCAGTCAACTAAAAATTTAACTGGGGGGAAAAATAAGCACCCTTGGCCTCCAAAAATGGGTTTGAGGCGTGACTTGGGCGTAACTGCCCCGATCTGGACACTCCCCTCCTCCCGGGCCCAAAATACATCAGTTTGGGGTGTTTGTGGGTTTTTTTGCATTTTTTTTCACCGTTCGATGGGGGTTCGATCAGGACTCTGACCGGCCCTCCATCAAACCCCATCCCGTTCCCCCTGCCTGGCTATTCTCTGGTAGATCCCAGTGTTTTCAGATCCTTGGCTTGGAATGTCTCTTTCTGGTTCAATGTCCCCGCAGACAGATGGCCTCACGTTCTCCTCACTTTGAAAAGGATGACTTGTAAGGCCCCAGGGCCCCCCAACAGCCCATTATCAGCCCCCCCAAACTTCCCGCTGGTTTGGGTTCTTCTCAGCTCCGTCACTGACTCCCTCATCTGTCCAGAAGGGCCCGCTCTTTGCCTAGATGTCCAATGGCTCACTGTGGGTTTTTGCTCTTTTGGATACCTGACTAGAGCTGCTGATTAGCTGTGTAGACTCTGCCAAAAAGCAGAAGGAAATAACGAGACTTAAAATATAATTTACCTTTCTGTTTCTCCTCCCCAGTACTCACATGGCACTTGGTCCCCAGTGCCCACCTGCCAACTTTTGCCTCCCCATCTCTGATGGTGGGCACTGGTTCATCAGGAAAGGAAAGTCCTTTCACCCCATTCTGGCCTCCTGACTCAGTGGGCAAAGGGGGGAGGGCGGTTTGATGGCCTAGGACTCCTTTTTGTAATTTATCATCGTATTGTAGTGGGGGTTCCCCGTGTTCTGTTGTGTGTGTTGTTTTTTGACCCCCCACTGCCCCCCCACCTACCTGGAAGGGTCTCTTTTAAACTCCCTTTCTCAAATTTTCTTCCTTCTTCTTCTTCTTCTTCTTATTCGTTTTGGGGGTTTTTTTTGTCTTCTTTTCTTGTCAAATCAAACCTGGGGGGTGGGGGGGGGGGTTGTAAAAAATTTTTCCCGGGCCCCCCTTGTTTTGGGGCAAAACAAAAATACGTTCTTTAATTGTATTTTGGATAGAGGGCTTCTTCCCCGCCTCACATCGGGGCCCTTGTGACAACTCTTTCTGATTTTAGAGGGCTATTTTTGACAAAAGGGTGACCTAAAGGCCCCAAATAAACTTTGGGGTTCTTGGGAGCTTTTTTTAGTATAGCGGCCCCAGTTCTTGGGCTTGCAGATTGAGTTGAATGAAATCTCGCCAGTTGGAGATGATTTTTTCCCTCTAGTGGAGCAATTGGGTTGGGGGAAATCCCCTTTCCAGACTCCCGGCCATCCACATCCTTCATTGGGGTCTTGGGGGGTCTTTAGATGCAGGTGTGATGATACCACACAACAACAACAAAAAGAACAAACCCCGGCCGCAATTCTGCAGTTGAAATGGCAAAACAGGTCCACCTGTAGAAATCCCTAAAAGGGGTTTTTATCTAGGACCCCTGATTCCCAATTTTATAGAAATTTTAAATGCTGACACATTAAAGGGTTTTTCTTTTTTCCATGACAAATCAATTTCTTTTTTCATTTAGATGATGAATGGAAAACCCCAATTTTTTTTGAGGGTCTCCCTTGTTCAAGTAGAGATGATGGAATGAAATGGAAGTGTTTCTTTCCCCTCAGGGTTGTCCTGGTTAAATGAGGACACGGGAAAAAGGCTGGGTGGGCCCTTCCCCCCAACTGAGCCCGAAGTGTAAAAAGGGGGAGTGGAGTGGGCCCCAAAGGGTTCTTCTGGAAGGCCCGTCACGGGTTGGGGCTCCCGGGCTGTGGCTCAAGGAAAATACAGGTGAAGCTAATGAGGACCCGGGATCTGGTGACCAGGGGGGGAAAACACATGAGGGGCATTTGCTAAAAGGGGGACCATGTGGGGACAAGAATGAAGGGACACAGCTGGGGGTGACCTGGTGGGGACAAAAATGAAGGGGACAGCTGGGAGTGACCATGTGGGGGCAAGAAAGAAAGGGAAAAGGTTTAGGGGGTGACCATGTGGGGACAAAAATGAAGGAACACAGCTGGGAGTGACCATTTGGGGGCAAAATGAAGGGGCAGACTGGTTTTTGGCCACGAAAAAACACCCTGGTGGCACAGCTGGGGGTGACAATGTGGGACAAGAATGAAGGGACACACAAAAAGAGACCCAACCCGTGATGGCCAAGGGGGACACCCATGAAAGGGGGAAATTTTTTTTCCCGTAATTGGGGGACCACAGCTGGGACAGTAATAGAACAGCTGTGATGTGGGCCCAAAAATTTTCCATGAAGGGACAAAAAAGAAAAAACTTGGGAAAGGTAGGAAAGGGAAACCCCGCTGATCAGTAATGATGAAGGGACACCCCTAATGATGAAAACCCTGAAAGGAAGGGGGTTGGGGGAAAAGGGAAGGGCAAAAAAAGGCCCGGTTTTAAAGTAAAAAAACCAAGGGAAAAAAGGGGGAAAAAAGGGAAAAATTTAAGGGGGAAAAAATGGGGAAAAAACCCCTGGTTGAATTGGGGGGCCTTTAAAAAAGGGAAAAAAAGGGAAAAAATGAAATAAAGACAATGGGGAAAGGAGGACAACCCCTGGGGACGCAAAACCCCCGGGGGTGGGGCCAGGGGAAGCAGGCCAGAAGGGGCGGGCCCGGGGCCCCTTTGGGGATGAACCCCCGGGTGGTGGGGGGGAAACCGGGGCCCCTGCGGTTTTGGGACCCCCTTTTTTCCCCCTTGGTCAACACATTTCCACCCGGGTTCTGGGGGGGAAAAATAAAAGGGGAGGGGACCCTTTTTTGGGGCCCCCCCCTTTTTTTAGCAATTTGCCCCCTTTTGGCCCTATTGGACTTTATTTGAACCTGGTGAAAAAAAAAACCATGGGGGGAAATGACCAAAAAAAGGAAACTTGCAGGGTCACATAATAAACAAATTGACCCCCATGTGACTATGCAGGGTCCAAATAAAAATTCCCCCCTGACTTTAAAAAAAAAAAAAAAAATTACCCGGGGTTTAAAAAATAAAAAACCCCCCCCGGGCCGGGGGGAAAAGGGACCCCGGGGGCTTGGGGTTGAAAAAGGTTTTTTTCCCCCGGGGTAAAAAAATTAATGTGCTTTGAAAAACAATTTTGGGAGCTGTTAAACGTGGTTTTTTGAGTGAGGGTTGGGGAAAAAAAATAGGTCAAAAGTCCCCCCCACCAAATTGGCACTTTTCTGGCTCAGTTACCCTTTTAAACCCCCCGTGGTCCCATTTTCGTAATTAAAAGTTTTTTGGAGGGGGGAAGGCAATGGAAAAAACCCCCGTTACCTTCACATAGAGGGTGTCAATTAAAAGTGCCTGGCCACCCCAAAAATCCCCCGGGGGTGCAAAATGGGACGGGCCCCAATGGGGACAAACCCCCAAAGAAGCTCCACCTTTCCCCCTTCTCCAAGCCATCAGGTTTATTTTTGTCTCCTTGTCATGTCATGGTGGATAAATTTGGGCTGTGATGCGGGGGAAACCCCGCGTGTTCACGACCACTGATCTACTGGCAGCCATTTGTTTAAAAGGTGCCCCGGCCCTCGGGGGACTATGTAACTTTGTCTTCACTAAATGGGTGTCTCCCCGACTTTTTTGGCCCCCCAGTTTTTTGGGATTTACCCTTCGGCCCCACTCAAAAAATCAAACAAACTATCCTTGTGTCCTTCTTTTGGTTTTGGTTTGGTTCGACACAAAAACACCATTGAGGGCCTCGGGTGACCTCCCCACGGGCAGAAACATGAACAGCAGGCCAGCCCCCTCTAGTGGCTCCTGGTGTCCCCGTCAGGTCAATGAGTCCGCTGCAGACCTCAGGCTCCACCCACTTTGAAGCCAATCAGATGCTCCTTGATGTTTTATTACATTCAGTGATGCCCGGCACCCCATCGACTCAATACACAATTATAAAAGCGGACTTCACAGTTTGTTTTAAAACACCCGGGCCTTGGTTAAGATTAGAGATGTGGGGGGGTTTATCTGAGTCATGAATAATCATGGCTGTGGGGGGTGCATGTATATTAGGACAGTCAGGTGGTGCTCTGGGCCATAGCCACACCTCATTTGGTTTTTTTTCTTGTGAACCATGTGCCCAAAGAGTACAACCCGATTCAGATCCTGGGCCGCTGGGCTGATCAGTGACCCCCGTTACCCCCTAGTGGCCTCAAAAACCTGGGGCGTCATCATCTTCTCCTCTCTCCCCTCGGGGTCTCAAAGGATCGTTTGGTTTTTCTAACTCAAGCGTGGTGTTAACTTTTGCCCCCAAAGTTAAAGAGGCTTTCTTATTGAAATATCCTGCACAAAAAATGGGACTCGGTACAGAGGAGAAGCCTCCAACCCCGATTTCAAGCAGACTAGTTGGACTGTGCGTGGGAGCGATAACAAGCGATCAATAATCATCTTCAGCGTTTAAATCCTGATGTATTTATCTGTTAAGGATTGGTTTTTTCCGCTTTAGTTCTCAATAAATATGATTTCAAATCAAAAAATTTGTCGGATCATTTACGGGATTCGGTCTGTGGTGAAAACTCCGCCCCAAACGGGGGTAAAAGGTCCTAAAGGCGTAAACACTGGCCCCGCTTTTAAAAAGGGCCGAATCCAACATTCGGTGTGTTTTTTTGCTCACTATTATGCAGGTAATCAAGGGAGCTTGAAAAATGGATGCATTTGGTCAGTTGGAGTTTTTTCCTCAGTCCCCCCATAGCCCCCAATGAAAAGCATCAGTGTGGACAGGACATAAATTTTTTAAATGTTTAAAATTTTTTTGGACACAATTTCCCATGAACAAGCTTTGTGAAGTTGAAATAACAAAAAAAACCTCCCCCTGGTGTTCAACATAGTGTGCGGGGTTTCCATCATTTCTCCCTCTGTGGCGTATCAGGTGGATCCCTTTTTAGTGCCCCCTAGGGGCCCCTGGCCTGTAATGTTTCTCCTCTCTTTGTTTTTTTCTGGGAGAAGTGCCCCCTTGTCTTTTTTGGGTCCCTTTGGCCTGGACAAACCATATGCAGGGGGACAGGGGCCCCCTGGCTAAAAATAGGAGCATGAATAGGCGTTATTACAAATCGGAAAAAATTTCCATCCGTTCATTACCCACCTACTATACCCTAACTACAGGTCACAGGGGTCTGCTGAAGCCAATGCCAACACAGGGCGCAGGCAGCAAACCTCAGGCAGGCGCCCACCCCGGGGCAAGAAACACACACACACAGGCTTTTCGCCAAATCCACCTAACCTGCATGTTTTTTAAACTGGGGAAACCCCACGCAACATGGGGAGAACATGCAAACTCCGCGGGAGGCCCCGGAAAAACCCGGTCCCCTAACTGCGAGGGCGCCCCCCCACTCCCCACCGTGCCCCAAGGGTGTAAAACGCCAATTGATTCGGACTGGCGTGGATGGGACCCTGCAGCAAGAGATCAAAGAAATGAAGGTAAAAAAGAAAAAAAAAAAACGTTTGCGGGAGCAACTCGGTAAAAAGGGCAGCGAAATTTAAACGGCCCCTCAGGGCCCGAAAAGGAATCGCTGAGCATAAAAGGGACGGCAAATAAAAGCTAAAACCCGCTTTGAAGTGTTTGGAAAGGAAAAAAAAAAGGAATAGGGGTCTAAAACAAACTGTGAGTTTCAGGTCTTTAAAGCGGAAAGCTCAAGGGGGTTTAAGCCCTCAATTGAAGACCCCAGACTTAAACAATGCTGGAAAGGCGTAAACCCCTTCGGTCACTCAGGGGGAAAAAAAACCCCTAAAGCCGGGAAGCTCAAACGGGACTCGGCCTTTCCCAGGATAAAAAAAGTCAGCGTTTCACTTCTGCCCCGTGGGAGTATCAAAAAATTCAATTCAAACAGCAGCGGCGGAAAGATCATACTAAATAACAGGAGGCGGGGTTTCCCCGGAGGCCCGGCCCACCAAATCAACCAATGGTGGACAAGAAAAACAAAAACCAGAATCAACTGGGGCGAAAACACCTGGATTGGTGGTCCCCCTGAGGATGAATTCTGAAAATCAGGCTGCAGGCATGGGGCCCAAAAAATGGCCTCCATTATGAGATTGATATAAAGGGGGGAGGATCAGTGGGGTTTTAGGTCTGTCGGAAAAACGAGATTAGGTCATCAGGGGTCCTTGGGGGCTGCTGGACAGAAAAAAGGGTGGGGTTTGGGGGCTTTCGGGCGGGAAAGAAAATTTGAGGAAAAAGGGGGCCTTGGGTC